>NC_056745.1:182047929-182200429 GCF_019279795.1 Protopterus annectens | reverse complement strand
CAAAATACATAGCACTGTGATGAGTGGATAAAGATAGATGAATGCTGCCAGCCTAGCCAGGTAGAATTTTGCAGATAATTCTGTCATTTGTAAATATGAATGTAAACTACAGGCTCGTTGTCTTAAATGTAAAGAAATACTGTTACATGTGGAACTGGAAATTAATGTGACAACAGTGCACTCTACTGACCAAAGTAAAGCATGTGGTGACTCTTTGATGTAGACAGTGGTGCCGAAAAGTCTAAATGAAGAAATTCTTTCTGTTGTTTTAACCAATAGTTAACTTGCTAGATTTAAACATGCAAATGCATTTTATTGCTCTGCTCCTGACCAGCTGCAAGATAACAAAAGGAGATGTTAAGAATGTAAATGCAGTTTCTGTTAGCCTGGGAACCCAGGGAAGTGTGAATAATGATGTAATGTGTAGCCTGGGAACCCCAGGAAAGTGTGAAGAATGATGTAATGTAAATCAGAACTGCAATTTCAATTTAAACAGAGAGAGCCAGAGAGGATTAAGCACTTTTGTCTTGACCATCCAACTTACAGCACTGTCTTGCTCATATGTAAGTTATCTTAGACTTGTGTTTTCTTTTAGAAATAGCTAGGAACTAGAAAGATTAGACTAAGTTTTTCTGTGGTGTCAGTACTGTACTACTGAATTATTTTAAGTTTTTCTCTGTGATCTCTGACCTCTTGACTACCACTTTGTAGTAAGAAGTATTGTCTTGTGTTTTTATTATTTATTATTAAATATTTTAAAACCTTTCAACTGTGGCTGTTTCATGTAGAGGTAGTTTAAGCTCTAGAGTACATTGCATATTTATAGTGATTACTATATCAATTCACTCTAACAAGCCTTGACTGTTTAGTTATACTACCAATTGGATAATAATATTGCACAGTAATAATCGGACACCCTTTTAAGGGCCTTTGAGTAGCTGATAAATATTAGCTGGGTGGTGGCAGGTGGTACTACCGTATAGTCTGGGTAATAGGGGCACAGCTGGAGAACCTGTGCCAGCCTTTCCTAGGAGTGTCTTGTGTGGTTGTATAAACTCTTATCTCAAAGTGTGTGTGTGTGTGTGTGTGTGTGTGTGTGTGTGTGTGTGTGTGTGTGTGTGTGTGTGTGTGTGTGTGTGTGTCAGCTACTTGGGCAAGGACACAAAGCACTGGTTGGACAGGTTGCTGGAGGTTTTAGCTTGCCCAGCTATGGTGAGATCTGGACCCTATAGCTGTGCCAGTGGGGAATCTTATTGGGGACTTGGAGAGCAAGGGAGCGACCAGCCCCGGACTGACTGTCATCTCTGTGTACTCTTAAGGGAAATTGCACTTTACTGTGTGCATTTGTTATCCTCTCCTCATATATGAAACGCCTTCTCTGGTGTTAGTGGTGAGGATTGAGGCTCCTTGATTGCTGGGCCAGGGCATGGGTGTCACAAGCACCATCATTATGACTATCTAATAATATCTTTGTAAACTGAAACAACTCATCCTAATGTGAGGCCCAAGGCATACACGATTGTTGCATGTAAATCTTAAGTGATGGAAACCACCATACAATATAAGTCATACTCTGGTGTGTTGAGATAATTTTTTATAACGTTTATAAGAAGGGAAATTCTTTAAAAAATACTTTATTCATGCACTGATATGGGGAGTGTAGTAGTGTATGTCAGTAAACTTTCCTCCTAGCATCACTCCTTGATCCAAAGAAGCATAGAACAGCTACTGTCGTAATGCCCCACTCCATTGTATTTATTCCTATATTGGTGTGAGTGTGTGTGTGTGTGTGTGTGTGTGTGTGTGTGTGTGTGTGTGTGTGTGTGTGTGTGTGTGTGTGTGTGTCTTCTGTCATTTGTTGACTAATTTTGTAATGATATTTTCTGTATCTTACTGGTTGTCCCTGCATAGACAGTCATTATGTTTGTATGCCTTGCCTCTGCACTCTTGTGTCCTCAGCTAATCTTCTTTAAATCATAAGGTTTTTCATCATGTCATTTTTTTTCTGCTGCTTATTTTACCCATTTCTCTCCCAGTCTCATGTTAGTGATGTAAAATTCATGATTTGTTTTGATACATTTGAAGACAATAAATAGACTGAAGCAGATGTCCAAGTACATAACAGTGCAGAAACTCCTGCCTTAGCAGCAGTTTCCATATGTTCCACAGATGACTCACAGGAGGACGAGGCAAAGGCTACAGCAGAATCATATCACTCATCTCACTTTCATCTTTCCAGCAAAACAGTCCTCAGTTGATCAGCTAGCACGAATATTGACATCCTGAAGGTAAACCATTCTACATCGAAAACGGAAATGCTGACTTCCTTGTACGCATGTGCCAAGATTGCTTTTCAGTCCATCAAATATTACTTAAAAAAAAGACATAAACAACATCCTCCACACCCCCTGATAATTATATATACTAACTGTGAGGTTTCATAATCCAGGGGTAAAGGGAATACTCCCCTACCTGGTGATTGTTGAACTCACAAACCTGTCGACTATCTATATAGTCAACCAAATGTGGCTGGTTAAACAGATGTTGAACCAATGGAATCCATACATGTGTGTGTGTGTGCGCGTGTGTGTGTGCGCGTGTGTGTGTGTGTGTGTGTGTGTGTGTGTGTGTGTGTGTGTGTGTGTGTGTGTGTATATATATATATATATATATATATATGTGTGTGTGTGTGTGTGTGTATGTGTGTATTTATTTATATGTATCAACTAAGCAAGGTATGGGGTGGCACAGATGGGTAGTTTTGGGACCTTCAGGAGAGATAAGATCATCTTACTGTGAAGATGAAGAATTTGCTGAATGGTTCTTCATATTTTAAAGAATTCCAACTTGCATAATTCCGAAGGTCAGAAATCTAGGGATTTACTCAATCATGGTGTATACACATTCAAATTTGAAAATACTGCCAATCTTTCTGAAAATGAATCCACGAAAGTTACAAAACTGAAATAGCATTTTGTTAATGCTACTATGTACCACTTATCATATAAAAAGTTGTTTTATTAACCCTTTAACCCCACTTGGCAGTCTCCTATGTGGACAATTTGTTTTCTTTCAAATATCTGCCGAAAGTACATGGTTGGCACTATCCTTGATATTTAATCTGTAGGAGATCCATTGTATTTAAAATTCATATTTATGAGCATTATTCAGATGTATGATATGTAATTCAGAAATACTATAGACGTAAGTAAAATGATTTAGCCAATGAATATATGTGTTTACATGTTTTTCTTTAGTGTATGTCACTGAGATTCAAGCTTGCAGATGTGGAGGTGAGGTTCATAAAGTAATGAGATTTATCAGTACCTGAAAATATTTAAATGATTTAGTCTGAGGCTACCAAGACTCAGTGATTACCTAAACAGAACACCCATGACTACATAAATTTAGTTTGACTCTTTAGCATTGTTGCTATGGTGATATACACTTTTTAATAGAGTGGTTTGATGTACTGCTATTAGAATAGAGCTTCTTCAGCTGTGTAATACCGTTCCTATAGTAACATATTGGTCCTGTACTTGTTTCTTTTTCTTTCTTTTTTTTAATGCTGTAAAGGTAGCAACAACTATAGAGCTATTTAAAAGCTTGGTGACATTAGTTTGCTCTCCCTGGGGAGGTTTTATGCAGGTGTGAAACCAATTGAATGATCATATTTTACCATGTGAGTACTGCTTACAACTCTGTTCACTAGTTATTTTTCTTTGGCTATTTATTCACGTAGTTGCTGAACTAATGTTCCCATCAGACTGGCCCTGATGTGGGATTTCACATTGGCATGCCTGCTATTGTCAGAAGTGGTGCTTCTGTTTTGATAACTAGTAGAAGAACAGATGGAAAGGACAGACTTACTGGACAACTCTACATACTGCGGATTGTTCTCCTGACTGTAGAAAGTAATAAGCGGGGGACGCCGTTTTTGTGAAATTCATTCATTTCTTCTTTTTGGCCCCTCTTATTTGAACTATTTAAAACCAAACATTTACCAGATTTGAAGTGGCTCCTAATGAAACAATTACATTAAAATGTTGAGGTTTATGGACATCACCTACTCCAGACCTGCATTCATAAAATGCCACAAGTGCTTACAGATGTGCTTAAGCTGCAGTGTTTCTACTGGAAACATGTGCTATCATGTTTCCAGTTCCACTTGTAACATTAATATATTTGAAACAAAAAAGTAAGCTGCGAGTGTTCAGGAAAAAATAAGTCAGTACAGCAAAATAGACATCTGAGATGGAGAAGAAACTATAGACAACATAGACCTGTAAAAGCTGTCAATGCTGAACTGTCAAGTAAATGACTACAGAGTTTTTGCAAATGTTTTACATATTGGCAATGTTACTAGCATGGGTCTCTAAATGACATTGTCAATATACTGAATTCATTTACTCCTCTCTATTTGTACAACCAAAAATTCATACGTTGTTGGTGTCACAAATTACATAGTAAACATTCCTGATGACATAAATTATGCAACAAACATTCCACTGAATGTAAGTGCTTTATCTTTGCTTTACTTCTATCTGCAGACAATGCCATGTTTCTGCACAGATGATCGTTCAAAATAAAGACAAGTTCTTTAGTTACCAAATATATCTAGGGAGGCTAGAGTCCTTTTCTAAAGCCAGAAATCTGCAGGGCTCCTTCCACTGCAGTGTAAACATTCCTGCTGCAGCTTAGAAGTGAGAATGCTGTGCTATTGTAGTCTCATGAAATATATTGTTTCGAACGTTAAAGTGGAAGCAAGATAGTTCACCGAATTGCCTAACTGAAGTGTAAGATGGACAACAGTGCATGTAATCAAAATGTTCCACTTTAATTAGTTGACACAAGAGAGCTGGCTGTGTGCCTGTTGAATTTGTAAGACGCATAGACGTGCTACTTGGAACAGTGCAACTGAAAATGCAAAGGAGCGACACTGTAGTTAATCCTGGGGTTGCAGCATCCTGGAAGTATTCACCAAGCAGGTACACACAATCAGATAGTTAAGATACAGAAGTAGCATTATTGTTGTGAAATACAACTTGTAAACAAGTGACATCACATTTAAGAATGTACTATTATTTGCCTGAATTTCAATTTATTTTTCAAAGTGTATGGATCCACAGGAGCTGGTCTCATACTTTTAATAGCAAGCTAGGTTGGTGATATAGTAGATTTGAAAATACTTAGATTCTAATAGAACGTACGTATTTCTTTTTCTTTTCCAGTGGGTCTGATCTTAGAGTTAGTGAAGATGTGTGTTGGAAGACTGGGACAGGAGGCACCAACTACATCCAAATGGATGCAGTTTTTTTAAACATCCAAGGATTTTTTCGGCTCATGCTTGATGTTTGGAATATTGTAAATAATTTCAAAGTTGGAAAGTCTGGATGTAGTCATGTATTTGTTAAATGAACTTTCAGATGTGAATGATTCCACTGATAAAGCTACTCTCATTTTGTATGATTTAGTACATATACATAATCCATTTTTTTATGAAAGTACCACATATGACCAAGTACGAGGTATTGTCAGGAGGTTCTATCAGGTACACTTATTCTAATAGCTTTATGACTGTTCAGGGTTATTGTCCAGATTTCTCAACTGTCCTTATTTTGGAGGAACGTTCCTATTTTCAGGCTTGAATGACCCGTGCACAGGATGTCCCTATTTTTAGGTGTGTCCCTCTTTTCAGACTTGAGCTACCCTTCACATAATTTTCTGAACCCTCAAATCATATGTGATTCTTGAAGCTGTCTAGCACACAAAAACACACACTACATAACCAAGATAATAGAACTAAGTATAGCTTAAAGAAAGAGGCCACACATCATATTGTTCTCAGTACACATTATGCATGCTTCATTTGCAGTATATTCATATCAGACAATTAGAGAATACTCGGGACATGCAACTGTTGAACTGTTAACATAGTAAGCTTTCTTTTGTTGAACAATCACGTACTTCGGATGAGATGTTAAACTGAGACCCCATCTGCCTGAGGTGGTGGTAGCTCAGGTGGATGTAAAAGATCCCATGGCACCTGTCAAAAAGAGTAGGGAAGTTCCTTGGTGCCCCGGCCAAATTTCCCCTAGTCAGTTTGTATAGCACCTTGGGTCATCCCTGAAAAAAGGCCTTTGGCTGAGTGGGATTAACCTAGTCAACAAAAGTGTAAATAAAATAAATCAATAAGAATTATTACAAAGTACAGAGTTGTTTCTCGAAGAAACTGCTATTCATTAATACTGAAGTGATGTCAACTCTTCATGACTTTTGTTTCATGTCCTCAGTAATCTCGGAGCTGCAATATTAATATAAGGGGGTTTAGTAGATTGGCCCTGAAATAAAATATATGTGTGTGAATGCATGGTTGCATGTGAACTACTGTATTTTGTGTGTGTGTGTGTGTGTGTGTGTGTGTGTGTGTGTGTGTGTGTGTGTGTGTGTGTGTGTGTGTGTGTGTGTGTGTGTGTGTGAGATGGGATATGCAAATACACAATTTAAAACTTTAGAGTGTCTGCCAGTCAAAACTCTGAGGTTCAAGATAGCTGTTCTGTCAATAACTGTTTCAGAAAATCCATTTTACAGAACTGTACTATAATCTCCAGAAATACTGACCAAGGTGAATTCATTCATTAGATAAATCCATGTGCATGTTATATTGTACTTAATGATAGGTACTTGACCTATATATCTTTATTTATAATAATTTATAATGTAATATTCTAGTTGACTTTGCCTGTACCTGAATTATTATGTTGCCAGTATCCATTAGCATGTGTAAATCATTCTTTGATTTGTTTTCTCTCTGCATACTATAAAATTGAATCATTAAACTATCCTGATTCACCAGTGAGGGAAAATATCTGCCTAGTGTATAGTCAGTTGCTAAACAAATAAAGATGGTGGCATAACAAGAGTTAGATATTGAATTAGAGGACTAATGAATGAGGCAGCATTCAAAAAAATGTCCTTTGTGCTCTGAGAGTGAGAAGATAAGAAAAAGTTTATAGAATTTGGAAAACAGCCTGTCTATAAAATATGTGCTTAATGCAAATTCCACAGTGGAAGTTAATAACAGCTTCTTTCTTTCCTGTCCCCAGGTGATTTGGTTTCGCGAGCAATGCACCACCTCCAGCCACTTTACACAAAGAACCAGGGGAATGGCACGCCAATGCACCACAAACAGGGCTCTACCTACTGGGAACCTGAGGCATTGTACACCCTCTGCTACTTTATGCACTGTCCTCAGATGGAGTGGGAGAATCCCAATGTGGAGCCCTCGAAAGTCACACTACAGAATGAAAGGTAAGCCCTAAACCTAGTCTGGTCTTTTACATTTGCAAAATGGTGTACTGTCGTTAGCCTTGTGAACCAAAGAATACACATTTATCAAGCAAAATAACAATTATCCATTTAGAATGCCAAAGCAACTTGAATAAATATCTCTAAGCTGTACATACGCTGCAGTGTGATAATTTGTTTATTCAAGATGCAATTAAGGTACTGTATAATATAAATTAACACTCTTTCATGTTCTTCATAACATGTGCCAGGATTGCTGGTTTTCATCTCCGTTGTATATCTTTCTGTTTAAAATTGGAATGGATTTGTGCATTTTATATTTATATTGTACTGATTATCAGAATCCACTTATTTCTCTTCACAATGAAAAAAAGATGTTGCCACAACTGCTCTATACAGAAGTTTACATTTCGGTTAATAGCTTCAGAATATGTAAAGATGGAAAAATAATTCTACCTGATTAGTAACATTCTGTTATACAAAAAACTCAATTAAAGTTTCAGTGAAGAGGGTTTTTCTTTGTAAAAAAAAAAAAAAAAGAAAGAAAAAGAAAAACATGAAAATGAGATTTTCACGTATCTCCGTTGATTGCCATTAAAATGTTAATGAGTTAATTGCTGCTGGAGAGATTGAAACTGTTCATCATCTGGCTGCCTTCATGCAGTATAATTGAAGTTAAGGGGAGAATGAGCCATGTGTAATTTAAGTCTATGATTTCAGAATGCAGTATTCTCTGAAGTTTGATTGTATTATAAAGGAATTTCACGTACTGTTTTTCCCCCATTTCTGTGTTTCACAGGAGTTATTTTCTAGTTTGTTCTATAGCTATTTATTTATTTATCTTTACTAAAAGAGACAGCATATATGGAACACACATGGAATGGGCTAAGAGGTTGTCTTCAGAGCTTTAGGATGACATTGTAAACTGGGTCATTGGTAGGTTCCATTGTGATTTGCCTAAATGCAACCTTTATTAAGAACTATTTGACATAATCCTCAGGAAGTGTTCTCAGCAAGTTTAAGTATCTGTATTAATGCTTTATACAGCTTAATTTTTTTATTTTTTTTATTTTTATTTTTATTTATTTTACATTTGTTGACCGGGAAAGTCCGACTAGGTTCCACAGATCCTGTTTTCAGCAGAGGCCCAGGGAGAAATGCTCCAGAATTAATTTATTCATTTTATTAACCAGTCCTCAGAACATTTTCACCAGCAGCTACCTGGGACATAGGGGCAAAGGCAAATTTTATATATGCATGCATATAGGTGTATATATGTATACACATATAGAGAGAGAGAAGAATTCAAAATTGAAATAGTATGTTTTTGGGATGTGGAAAACTGAAGTGCCTGGAGAAACCTCTTGCAGAAATGGGGGATCATATAAGCTCCACACAGACAGTCGGCAGAGCTTGAGCCAAGACCAGGAGCTGAAAAGCAAATCACAACCAGTTCTACTATGAAATGCCAACCTCCTGAATGTCAACACTGCAAAAGAATGAAAAAAAATGCCCAAAAACCAAGCTGGCCAAAAACTCCTTTTTACTTGTTTTTTGTAAGGGGGGACAAGCCTTCCTGCACCCCCCCCCCCCCACAAACAAACTTATACCAACGTCACACCATACCCTTCTTCCAGTCACACCAACTGAAAGAAGGGAGAAATCTCCCTAAAAAGCGAATCATTGCTCGCTCACAATTAGTGATCTCTCTGGCAATGATTTCTTATGGAGAAAAGCATTTAGCCTTATGCCGTTGTCCTTTTTTTCCTGTGGACTACTAAAGCTTGGGGAATTTCTCCTCAAGATTGCATAAGGAAGCTGTCATAACAGATGAGCCACAAGCTACAACTCTATAGCCCTGCTTCTGCCAAAGCATTTCATGTATGTATGCATACAGACATAAAAGGGGAGTGGCTGGTATACTATGCAACATGTTCTTTACATGCAGAATCAACTTATGTATACATTATAAGGAAGAAAGGCCACTCGCATACATGGGAAGTGATAAGTGCTGCACTTTGGAGCTCACCTAGCAATTGTTAATTTTTTTGTCTATATGCAGACTAGTGCATTTCTATGTCATTAGCCAGTTAATAGTATTATATAGAGCAGAATTCACTTGACAAACGCAGCCAGGACCAGAACCATTAGTATAGAGCAATGTACCATTAGTAACGTTCTTAAATTAAAGGTAGGGTTAGAATTATAAGGTCGACAGGAACACCCTTTAATTAGGATGATATTTATTTAAAGTGAATTTTTTAATAAAAACTTTTTTAAGGTGTTGTGATATTGTTTTTAAAAGGGTAAACATTGGAATGTATGTTTTTGAATAGTTTAGATGAGATGATGTATAGGGAAAGGTGTTATAAAATTGTAGGATTTGTTCATTGATGTATTTTTCCATTATCTAATCAAATTGTTGTGTAGGATATTTAATGGGGCTGTTATCTACTGTTTGTGTTCTGATGAAGTCCTTTTCACTTGTGAATGAAAGTGCTTAACAAGTAAAACTTCTAGTGGTGGTATCCCTGGCTCTGGTCATGGCTGCGTTTTTCAAATTTATTTTTTGTTTATTTGTGGTTTAATAGAGTAGAATTCAGAAATATTGCTTACACAGGCCATAAGGACCAAATAGCACAGCTGAAGTAGAGCAATTCATCAAGGAGGAGCAACTTGCACGACAAGGTCATAATAATTAGGCAATTCCCTGGCGAATACACAAAAGGACATGTAATGAGAAGGACTGTGCCAGAGGTGTCACGTGACCTCATGAGCCTTGTATGTATTCATGCAGTATGCTCATAGGTTCATAGGTGTGCACTAGGCTAATCGCCCTGGAGCCTTTACAAACCTAGCCCATAGGGTTACCCTGACATCGTGCCACCTGACCTTAGTTCCCAGTGCCGCTGTTGAGTAGAGCCACTGGAGTGATCCCCGGGGTGAATTTTCTATTGCCCATCCACTCATCAAGGTTTCTCTTGAAGAGGACCAGTGAAGTGCTCTGCTTGACATGTATGGGAAGTCTATTCCATAGCATGGGCAGTCTCTGAGTTATGAGCCTGTCCCTCCAGCATGTTCTGTTGATTGTGGTAATGAGGTTGAGGTCATGATGATAAACATTCACATGTCTAACAATGCACTTCTTCAAGCACAGCTAAGAGACCAGCTAATGGCTTTACACGAAGATCCTGTGATTTTATATGAACTGAAAATGAGGAGGAAATGGGTGTATAAGAGAGGAAGAAGAAGGAGAGTAACAGAAAGAACGCCGAGAGTTAAGGAAGCCTGTTATGGGAATGAGGACAAATATAAATAACAGACAAAGAACAACAGGGGAGGTGCTGGCACAAATGGGGAGGTGCACATAAAGGAGAGACACAGATAGACAAAGAGAACTCATTTGGTGATGAGAAAGACTAGATCTCAAACTGGTGAGGGGAAAGGGTGCACCATGATAGGGTATAGGGTGGAGTATGGATGTCTGCCATGCTGTACAGTGCTGCACCCAACCTGTGATCAGTCACCCTATGGCTAGGCCATGTCACTGTTGGCCCACTAGTCAGGCCCAGGAAGTTGTACAATTCTGCCAGTTACACATGGATGCGCTGCAGGCTGCCAATGCAGATGTCTGGCCACCAGTGCAGTCACCAAGCCTTTAATCTTCTGCTAGGTTTCATATGGGAACCCCCTCGGTGGTGTCCTCTTATGAGAAGCTTACCTCCCCTACCAGAAGCAGGCTACCAGATGGCACATGGGAGAACTCCGTTTCACTCTCTGCTTTTTCACCTATATCACCCTGCAAACAGATGGGCCTGATGACCACTGGAAACCCAGCAGGTGATGGCAAGGCATGTTCATGGTGTGGTTGGTTCTAACATATCACATCCACTGCTATGGTCAACACTGCATAAGATATGAAAGTAAATAGAGCAACAAATCATTATGGGACAAATAAAAAAAAAAGAATACAGCAATAAAAGTCAAAGTACAAAAATACAAAATACAAAATCAAATCAATTGTTAGTAATCTGTGCTACACTGGGTAAATTCTGTTAAGTATGCAATGGTAAACTAAAATAATAAAGAGGCCTGACAAAAATGTAATACAGCAGTATGTGTACCACAAGGAATAAGACTAAATGCCAGTTAACCAGTCCTCCACATGTAGGGCATGTGCACAGTGCAAGCGTTGCAAACAGTGTGACCCACAAGGAACAGAGAAGCAAGACTTTACATCCCCTGAGCATATACTGCCCAGCCTATTGAAACTTACCAGCAGGCGGCAGACGCAGACCACCAAATAGTACCCCGCAATGTACCATGGAGATGATGCCATGAATACACTGCTGTGTAATTTCAAAATGAATACACATGGGACACCAAACTTCAGTGGTACTGCCATACCATGACACATAACAGCCATCAGGAAGCATCACCCCACAGCTTGTCAAAATCATGCCCATGGTATGCCAAGTGCAACTAGCACAGGCAGAAGTGATGGAATGACCAGTGTAAGAATAAGACAAGGCAGACTGACCAGTGTGGTGTTGATTAATGACAGGGTGGATGGCTATGGATGTGCTACTGAATGATGTTAGCCACTCGGGTCCAAAATAGGTGATGACATCAGGGATGGTGGTGGAATACCAAATGTCAGCAAAATATGCATCATGCCACTGGTGGGATTCCCTGGTGGTAGTATAGACAGTAGAATAGGTCAACCTGTAGTGACAAGATATGTGGCACATAAAGCAAATCAAAGTTGTAAGCAATAGTTAAAATGATTAGCAGCAATGCAAGCGTGGACAGTGAAGCATGAGGAGAGGATAGCATAAATTTCCGGGATATACCCCGATGCCTGGAACGGGGATATCTGGCATATCTGCAGGTTTTCTTCATCACACTAGGTGATGAAACACAGAAAAAACCCAGGAACTGTACACTGATCAATAATCATTCCAACCTATGTATAAGCAGCCACCAGTCACTACCACTTACTGTATAACTATGGCACCCTCTTTCTTTCCATTGGCTAATGAGGTCAAGGTGGCATCTTTTTAGGTTACTAAAATGGCTTCAACAGGGTAGCCCATTAAGCCTGTGGCAGGTTCATCAACACAGTCTTATATGCCCACAAAAAGGCCCATGCCATTGCACAATACAGGATGGCTACTGGCGTTTCATACTTAATAATGAATTGTTTAAAAGAAGGTTGTCAGAATGTCCTGTGTTTGCCTACAGAAGGGGATGTATTATAGCTGACAGGATAGTGCATAGCTAGTATATGGATCGAAATCATGAGAACGAGTCCTGTAATAAAGGAAATTATCATTGTGGACATCGTGGAATGTGCAGTTTTGTACAAGAAGGAGAAGTATGTTTAGGTTTACTATTAAAATATATAATATCAGAATAATTTTTCACCTTTTGATTGAATCAGTTTGCTGAAATTGGTAATAACGCATTACCAACATTTCAGAAATGGTAACATGGAATCAACATTTGAACACCAAAACTTCCAATGTTGAAAGTCTGTGTCACTGGTAAAATTTTTGCAGGGGGGTGCAAGCCACCCTGCACCCTCCATACCCTCTGCATATTATATATTCCAAGTCCGAGACCGCATTACAGTGAGAAAAAGGGTACATTTCCCAATCCCCACTGTAGTGCGATCTGTTATCAAAACGTCAATTCCACATTAGCGAATGCACAGTACCATTTGCTAATCTTAAGTGCCGATCTAAATTTTGATAGTAAACCCTATATTTACTAAATGAGGAACTGTATAGTATCGAACAATATTGAGCGTAAGTCTGAAGGTGTGATTTTTTTTTTTTTATTTGTGGGTATCCAAAATTTTATGTAAGGGAAACAAAAAAGTCAGTTAAAATGAATATTGAAACATGTGGAGTTGTGGTCCCAGAGACAGACTTTTAAGTTAATTTTAATACAATTTAAGTAATAATATAAACAAAGGTTTATTTATTATCACTAATAAGCTGGCCCTGTGGGGGCTTTACAAGATGGCTGCACACTGATTAACAGTTTAACTTCAGCTCTCCCAGTGGGGAAAAAAAGAAACTGAAAGACAAGGGTCAGGCACTCTGTTACTTTTAGTAAATTCAGTTACTGGCTAGTAAGAAGACTGCCTGGATTCCTGCAAAGAAGAAATTAAGAGAGAGAACAAAATGGTTGGCATTAAACCTGCTCTGAAACAGAAACAATTATGGCTGAAACAGCAGAAAACTTTTTTATATATAAGTAGATCATTGAACTTATTTTTTATATTTGTTTATATATTTTTTATATGAATGTGAGCATTACATTTTATATATTTGATTTTTAATTGAATAATTGATGTTGACTTTGGTTGGCTGAGTTGTGTCTTGTGATTTCATTGATTTGTATTTAAATAAGTGTTTTACTCTATTTCCGTTACACTGATGAAGGACTGTATATCCAAAAGCTTTGTGTTTAATAAAGTGTTTTGGTGCTGCTATACCATCTTTTCTTTTGGATCATTGTGTGTTTTAACAGTTCCTGCTTCACCTCGTTTTTTCCTTTTTCTTGTTAGATTTGCACATAAGCAAAGGAGGATGTAAAAAAAAACACAATGGGGGATACCTTAAGCAAGCCAGAGAAAATAGTTAATTTTTTATTGATTTTCATTTGTTTTCTGGATCTCCATGATCCATTTTCAGACTTAGCCCTAGACTGATGTCTGGCTAAGGGACTTGCTCAGAGTCACACAGTTAAGCAATGGAGGTTGAGTGAATCAAACCTTGCACCACAACTGCCAGACACTACTTCACACCCTTACTACTAGACTCTGGATTCCATGCCAAGAGTCTTTGCTGCCTTCCACATTGTCTCCTAGATAAACAAAATATTCAGTCTGTACCCTACACTCATGTTATCCACTTCTAATCTGCATCCTGTCAATTAATCTATACTAAGATATTGTAAAACTGAAATATTTTCTAACAATTAATTTGGATTTGATTGTATTTATCCTTGTTGTGTGCCTAGTTACACTTTTTTTGTATTTACTGTAAGACAGGTTTAATATGTCTTTTTGTAGAATTTCCTATATCGTTTTCTAGTTGTGTGGGTTTGTGTAGTAATAAGATTATTGACGCATAATGCTGATAGGTGTTTTCAGTATGGGGGAAATTTGTTGAACTGTGTGTAGGGGAAACAACATAGACTGGGTCCCATGCATAAAATTGAACCACTCAAAACTGAATTAAAAAAAAAGATCAGACATACAAAATCAGAGTCACAAAAGAGCAAATGTCAAGACAGGGGATTAGGTGTGCCATCATACATTCAAATATTTAATCCTACATTAAAATATTTAACTCTGTTGCATTTGAACTGAAAATGTTTAGGTAGCAGCAGAAAGAAAGTGTGATCGGAGGTTGCTGCTGCTGACCCCCCAGGAAAATGTTAAACAATAATTAATGATTCATTCCCTTCTGTGATTATGGCCTTTTGTAACTGTTTTTGATTATGTTGCCTGTTTCTGTTTTGTGCATCCTATCTGTATACAGCTCTTCTATACTACAATGGAAGTGGCGCTGAAGTCTAAGATGGTAGTGCTGACTTAACACTGAAGGTTCTGTTTTGTAGTTTGGTTGCAACCACTGACATGTGTTGTAATTTAGCTTGTAGGTCATTTAATTTTGCAGTGTTTTGGATTTTCTAATACCATGAAGGGAACTGACTCCATTCCTGAGTAAGGGTATGATTATAGTTCATGAAATTAATACTATTTCTATCTTTGATGTTAGCTAAGGGTGCTCTTCTCAGCAGAATGTACCAAGTCCTATGCCCGAGAGGATGCACGGTCCAAACCAAGTAGAAAGCTCCAAATAGACCAGCAAGGCAGCACAGAGTTCAATATATTTATTAAATACTGATAAATGAAACAAACTAGTTTCGGCCAACAGCCTTCTTCAGTGTAAAACAGTATAATCAAGTTCATTTGAATCATCCTTTAAATACATATCAAGAGCCAATCAAAAGGTTGAGCTCATGAATACTGATAAGTTTGAAGATTATTTATAATACATGTTTTGGGGCACTTGTTCAGGCTGCTATTCTCATTACTGTTGATCTAATTTATGTTCTATGCTTATTATTTGCGTTGCCCACTACCAATCTCTCTATATATATACATTTTCATGTATACAAAATTTATTTGGTCCAACATATGCTCCTCTATGACATAGTATGTCTGAGTCCTTTGAACGTCAGTATCTGATATTTTTATCTATGGTTTCTTTAACCAAGAACTGTTGAATAGCCTGTGATAGAGGCTCTTCCAGTATGGCATAATAAAAACCAACTCTAAGTATGAATATATTGTCATATGAATTTGTTAGAATATACTAATAATTTGTTTTGTTTCATGTAAGTAACTTGTTGGTTACTTTTTCATGTTATGGATGGACCTCACCCGAGTATATATACCAATTTTTATTGTATATCTATATGATTTACTTTAATAAATATATTGAACTCTGTGCTGCCTTGCTGGTCTATTTGCTCTTCTCAGCACCCACAATGACCCAAAATTGCCTCCTTCTGTAATAGATATGGAGTTATATGTATTGATAGCATATTTAAGTGTGATTGTAAATTATTTTTTTATTAGACCTGTTGCTCCTGCTCCTACTAGAACTGTTTGGGTATCTTTCTTCCACTTTGCTCTCATTTCTGCTTGCAAATTCTGGCCTGTGTTGTTCATCTGACTGAGAAGGAGGTTATGTTCATCCCTGTCAGAGGTCTTCTTTGAAATAAATGAAAACAGTTCCTGTAAGAAAGCTTCTCTCGCTGTTTTTTAGAATCTAGTGAGTTGCTCTCCAACAAGCAGTTGACATAATTTAGTCCTGTTGTTATCCATCTTGATGACATCCATTAATGCTATATTTGTTAATATGTAATTTCTTATAAAAATGTGATTTGTATTTATTTTAGTTTTATTTTATACTAGTTTAGTAGTTGTTAGAATTCATTTGATTTTTTTGCACAAATTATATTTATTTTAATTATATATGAGTGCAGTAGTTAAATTTATATTTACAAAAAATGCATTTTAGTTTTATACAAATTCAAATGTTAATATAAATAAAACACTATTATTCTGGTTATATTTTGGGTTTAATATTTTGTCTGTTCTTCAATTTGCGTTTGAATTCCGACATCCCACAATTCCACTACAGTGGGTGGGGTTACATGATTATGCATGCAAATTCTATGTTAATCAGCATGCAAATTTTTGGTAAGTTGTACCTACTCAGATTTTTTATGTTTCCAGGTTGAGAGATATGTACACAGGTCAGCATATTTTTATCAACCAGAAGGGAAGTTCTAAATAGCAGTTAGTAAAGAGTTGAAAGATTTTGTCTCGAAGGGAAAGAGGGCAAGAGGCACGCGCGATAATTCGATCCTTCCAATAGAACAAGTAGGTCTAGGATTAACTGATTTAAATGAATATTTTAGAGCTTCACAGTTAAGGCTCTTATACATAACACAAGCAGAAAGCTACAACTCAAAGTGGAAAGGGATTATGATGAAGTAGAGGGACAATTCAAGAAATAAGGAGAAATTGGGATTTTAGACACAGATCCTTAAAGAGAATAACAATGGTCATACACAATATCATATTTATAAAGTAGCAGAAAGTATACTAAAGAGTAAGCCAACATGGGAATGAAGAAAGCAGATTTTTCCAGTAGGGATTACTGGCAATTAGGGGTACATAAAATAGTGAAGAGGGGGCTGGAATTTACTGGAGAAAGCTGGCAAAGGAACCAAGGCATTGGGAATTAATAGTCAGGGAAAGGTAATAGAAAGGGAAGAGATGAAGATTGTCTTCCATATCAGGGATTGATATCAGAGTATAGAGAAAGAGAAAGGGTTAGGGGAATCCTAAAAGAAAGCCTTGCACTGGATGAGTTTTTAACTGAATCTAGAACAGATGCTGCTGCTAAAAAGGGGATGGATAATTATTAGGGTATAAAATATTGTGCAATAAATTCAGGAATCAATCAGAGGAGTTTAGAAAAGAGTGGCAAAAGAGATTAAATAAGCAGTTCACAAAGAAACAATGAGAGGATGTATGTATAGCTTTCAGTTATGCAAAATAAGCTAGAAGATTTAGGATTTTTGCTTTTGCCTGAAAGTTTTTGTGTAGGTACTGTTATACACCAAGCAGACTTCAAAGAATTTTTCCTTAGGTAGATGGCAAATGTTGGAGGTACAACTGGGAATCACAGCCTCACCTCAGGCTTTGTGCCCACTGAATGGTGCACAGTGATGGTTATCCCACTCCACAAAGGGGGTGCCACCACGGACCCCGGGAACTACAGCCCCATTAGCCTAAAGAGCCTGGTCTGCAAGGCCATGGAATGTATCATACTGGAACTTATAAACAAAGACATTGGTAATCTCCAAACTCTGGACCCCACCCAGTTCGGGTTTGTAAAAGGCAGATCATGTCTCCTAAACCTGACTGACTTCTTTGAAGCAGTCACCAAAGCTGTAGACGAGGGTAAGGTGGTTCACACAGCCTAAATCTCGCCAAGGCTTTTGACACCATCCCCCACTCTGGAATTATAGATAAATGCACTAAAGTAGGTATAAATCCCTATGTCACAAGACGGGTTGCCAACTGGCTCACTGACAGAACCCACACTGTGAAAGTAGCAGACTCCAAATCTGACTTCAGACAAGTGACAAGTGGAGTACCACAGGGTTCATTCCTGGGTCCTCTCCTGTTTGGTATCTACTTTTCTGAAGTACAGGCTAACACAGAAGGTATTTGGCTAATGAAGTTTGCAGATGACTGCAAACTAGGAGCCATAATTGAAACTTCTAACGATGTGGACATCCTACAAAAGGGGCTTCACTGGACAGATGCGTGGTGTCAAAGCCAAGGCCTCAAGCTCAATGCCAAAAAGTGCATTGTCATCCCCTTTGGTAAAAACTCTGTACCCATGAGCTACCACATAGGTGGTAGTCTACTTAACACCGAAAGTGTGATAAGAGACCGTGGGACACAGGTGGACAGTAGTTTCTCCTTTGATAATCATATCACCACAGTAGTCAGGAAATCCTTCTACGTGGCACACCTCATCACAAAATATTTCTCATCCAGGAAAAAAGAGACCATTGTTCCCCTCTACTCATCACTCATTAGACCAATTATAGAGTACAATGCCCCTTTTGGTATGTACTCACAAGATATCTACAACAACTGGAAAGGCTGCAGAAAAACCTCACAAAGAGGATTACCGGCCTCAAACAGATGCTCTACGCAGACCATCTAAAAAAACTCCAGCTTTACTCCATCGCATATCGTCTACTCAGAGGCAATCTCTGCCTAACATACAAAGCTATGTCAAACCCAGAGCTGTTAGATATGCTCCACTTAAAGAAATCCCAATGCCTCCAAGCTACACGCTGTAGGGACCTAAACCTTGTCACCACAATAAACAGAACATGCTGGAGGGATAGATTCCTGTCCCAGAGACTTCACGTTCTCTGGAACAAACTACCTATCTATGTCAAACAAAGCTCCTTATTAGCACTCTTCAAGAAAAATCTTGATGACTGGATAGGAAATAGGAAATTCACCCCAGGGATCACCACTGTGGCTCTGCTCAACAGGGGCACAGGAAAATAATTTTCTTGGGTGGCAAAAGCCAAGGTACCTTTTTGGCTAGGCTTGTAGAGACCCTAGGGCCGATAGCCTAGTATCTACCTATGAACCTATGAAGAAAGAGGTACCTGGGAACATATATTCTTCAAATGTAATGAATCTGCAGATTTAAAAAATTCCCTACAGCGCACTCTGTTAGGAATATTGGGTGAGCAAATAAGTGTAGCTAAGGAAATTATTTTTTTTTTTTTTGAGCTGGGTTACAGGATCAGAATTGCCTTGGCATAGTAAGGCCTTGTTAACTTTGATTCTGGTGGCTGCCAAAAAAGCAATTGCTAGAAAATGGAAATCAAAGTCTAAAGCAGCTATACTTAAAGTAGTGAATATTGTAACAGAGATAAAAGAACAGGGAGTGGGATCTTTAGAAAAACTATTGAAGTAAATTATACAGAAAAAATGGAAATTGTGGAAACAATACATGCAAGAAAAATGTTTTGGAGGATGAATGAGGTTTAAGAGAAGAAAGGAAGTGAGCGATTTATGTATTGTTGTTTGATTATATGGTATGGAATGATATATGTGATGTATAATGTTAGCAAATGTGAACTTGTTAGTATGGTTTGATTACTTTTATATAAATGTAAGTTTGCCTATGTCACAATTGTTAATTCAACAAAGATATTAAAAAAAAACTGTCCCTGTGGGACATCACCTTGCACAAATTGCTGGTATAAGTCATATGTGTGTCAAATGTTGGAATCATGGGAAGTGCCTGGGTGGCACATCGACACATTATATAGAAGATCTTGTGCATCGTATGTCACCTAGCAGCTGGTGGAGTAGAAACATTTCCATTTGGTGTGCCATTGTTCATATGGGCCATCTAGGAACTTGATAGTGATATGGGTACAATCAGTTGTCCCTAAACCTCAGGAGAAAAGGCTACTTCATAAAATGCCTGCATAGTGCTGTTTCTGTCCTCTATATTTCTTGTAGGCCAGATATGCTCATCCACATGTTGCAGTATTACATGAAGGAACTGGTGCGGTATTTATGGGAAGGATGCCTGTGATACACACACACTGTCCCCTGATGCTTACTGGAAGGGCTCTGTGACAAGGATTGTTAATACCATGCATACCTTTGTGTTCACTGGAATTAATGTTCCACTCACACCACAGTATTCAGAGTGACGTTACATGTCTTCAAGCTCCTGTATGGTGCCTCTGTCTAGGCTGTCATATTTGACATTGTCCCTGTTATGCAGGGGATTCATAGATATTCCAAGGCCACTGAGTCTCATGAACATTCTCACCTTGTCTGCACCCTCCCTCAGGCAGCACCTTCTTTCTACAAGAGAGCCATACCAGTTAGTCCTGGATTAAATTTATATATGCTGTCACTCCAGTGGCTCTACTCGACAGAGGCACTGGGAACTAAGGTCAGGTGGCACAATGCCAGGGTAATCCTATGGGCTAGGCTTGTAAAGGCTCCAGGGCCATTAGTCTAGTACACACCTATGAACCTATGAACCTATGCACCTATGAACCTATGAACCTATGCACCTATGAACCTATGAACCTATGTACCTATGAACCTATGAAGCTATGCTCATCCAGTCCTGTAGTCTATGTTTAAAGGAAAGTAGCACGTTGTGCTGCTTAACATGCAGAGGAAATTTATTCCAAACATTTGGGAGGTGTTGGGTTATAAACCTATCCCGCCATCATGTTTATCTGTTTGTAAAGATTTAGGTCTCTAGTTCTAGTACTGATAGAGATATTTAATGGTTGGAGAAACAGGAGGTCCAGGACAATTGGGTCTCTAATTGCACTGTAAATGAGACAGAGATCTCCCCTTAAAAGTCTATAAGACACTGGATAAAGGAATAGAACCTCCAGCCTATCTTGGTAACTCAGGGACTTTAGGTCTGAAATCTTTTTGGTTAGGAACATTTGGGGTCTTTCTAAGTGCTTTTTATGTTTAGTGAGGTACATATCAAAAGGGGGTGCTGTGTCTGATATTTGGCATGATCAATTCTGAGGTTAAGGAGTGATTATTTCTTTATACACTGATGAAATTCCTTTGGCAATTAGATGGACAAATGAAAAGATTTCTTGACAGCTTTTATTACATAATAGTCAAAAAAGTGGGAGCTATCAACCCAAGTAACTAGGTCCCTAATTACATTTTGATTTTGTAGAGGTGTATTGCCTAGACAGTACAATGAGAGGAAGGGTTGTGTATCAAAAGTGATGATACTATACTTTTCAGTATTTAGTTTGAGACAATTTTAGTACACCAAGAGTTTTTTGCTAGGGTGAGTTCATTCTGGGGGGTTTGGGTGTCATAAGGTGACTTAACAACAACCTCCAGTTTGCAATCATCTGCAAACTCTCTTAGCCAGACATCTTGGATTTCTACTTGGAGATCTGAGAAGTAAATACCAAAAAGGAGAGGTCCTAGCACTGAGCCCTGAGGAACACTGCTGATCACTTTCATACTTTCTGAGGAAGCACCTGCAACTCACACTGTGTAGGTTCTGTCTTTCAGCCCTTTTGCTATCCATCTTGACATGTATGGATCAATTTTTAAATCATTTAGCTTTTGTATGATGCCTGCATGGGAAATAGTGTCCAAGGCCTTGGCCATGTCAAGATACACCACATGCACTGCATGACCACTATCTGCAGCCTACATAACCATTTTAAAGAAATGTACCAGATTATATAGAATGTCTCTACTCTTTGCAAAACCAAACTGCTGGGGGTTAAGTCTAACAAGATTCCTGGTATTAAAGTTTATGAGGTGAGTTGTAATACATTCCATGGCTTTGCAGTTGAAGCTTGTAAGGACAATAAGTCTGTAATTAACCAGATCAATTTTAAGGCCACCATTATGGAGAGGCATCACTACTGCTGTACACCCCTCATCATGGGCAAAACCAGCAGCTAAACTTAAATTAAACAGTTTGAGGAGTTTGTATGCAAGAATATGTTTAACACTATTAATTAAGCAAGCAGGTATACCAGGTCGGGTCTAAATTAGAATACTGTAAGTTTAAAAATGAGAACACTCTAAAGAGTGAAAATGCCAGACCTCGAAATCATAATTAGCCCCCCACACCCCCCGCTAAATATATATTCCAACTCCGAGATCGCACTACAGTGAGGAAAGGGCAAATATTCTGATCTGTACTGTACAGTGAACTCAAAAAAAGCACTTCGAGGTCCAGCATTTTCGCTCTTTAGAGCGTTCATGATTTTAAACTTTCGGTCTTCTAATATAAACCCATATCAGGTCCCATGGAGGAAATATTTTGGTCTTGGTTAGCACTTTCAATAAATGATCCTTAGGGATACTTGGGTGAGTAAGGGATTCAGATAGCTTAGGACTTTAAATAGAAGTCTCCAATATGAAGTTGGCACGAAATTTGTTTACAAGTATATTTTAATGTTAGTTGGGTCAGAATAGGAGGCCCCATTATAAATACTGTGATGCCCGTACCCTGCCCCAGCAATCAAGGAGCCTCAATCCCCACCACTAACACCAGTGATGGGCATCTCATATAGGAGGAAAGGATAACAAATACACACAGTAAAATGCAATTTCCCTTAAGAGCACACAGAGATCACAGTCAGTCCGGGGCTGGTCGCTCCCTTGCTCTCCAGGTCCCAAATAAGACTCCCCACTGGCACAGCTATAGTGTCCAGATCTCAGCCTAGTGGGCAAGCTAAAACTGCCAGCACCTCTCTGTCCAATCAGTGCTTCATGTCCCTGCCCAAGTAGCTGACACACACACACACACACACACACACACACACACACACACACACACACACACACACACACACACACACACACTTTGAGAAGAGGTTATACAACCACACAGACACTCCTGGGGTAGGCTGGCACAGGTTCTCCAGCTGTGCTCCCTTTTACCCAGACTGTACAGTAGAAATCACTGCCACCACCCAGCTAATATTTATCAGCTACTCAAAGGCCCTTAAATGGGTGTCCAAATATTACTGTGCAATATTATTATCCAGTTGGTAGTATAATTAAACAGTCAAGGCTTATTAGAGTGACTTGGTACAGGATCACTATATACATGCAATGTACTCTTATAGCTTAATGTATCTCTACACAAAACAGCCACAGTTGAAAGGTTTTAAAATATTTAATAATAAATAATAAAAACACAAGACAATACTTCTTACTACATAGTGCTAGTCAAGAGTTCAGAGATCACAGAGAAATACTTAAAATAATTCAGCAGTACAGTTCTGACATCACAGAAAACACATAGTCTAATCTTTCTAGTTTCTAGCTATTTCTAAAAGAAAACACAAGTCTAATATAAACTTACATATAGAGCAAAGGCAGAGTGTTGATGAGTTGGATGGTCAAGACAAAAATGCTTAATGCTCTCTGATTCTCTCTGTTTTTAAAATCACATTCCTGGTTCACATTACATCATTCTTCACACTTCCCTGGGGTTCCCAGGCTAACAGGCTACATTCTTTAGTAAGCTCACACCAGGTCAGGAAGAAAAGCCATTAAGGACATTTATGCATGTAAAATCTGGCCATTACCTCTGCCCTTAAAACAGTTGCAAGAATTCCTTCATCTAGACTGGCCAGAGCTGACTTTAGATCAAAGGGTTACAACACGTCTTACTCGGTCAGCAGAGTGCACTGTTGTTACATTTTTGTAACAGCATTTTTTCCATTTAAGACAACAAGCCTGTGGCTTACATTAATATTTACAAATGACAGAATTATCTATAAAATTCTATCTGACTAGGCTGGCAACCTTCATCTATCTTCTCCCAATCTTGTCAAATACATTCTGAACAATCTAAGCAAGGTGTTGTTTTAATTTTCTAACATAGCTAAAGAAGGGTTTATAATTATCTATAGTTTTAGATGCCAGGCTAAGTTCATGGGCTTATATAGTAGGTCTGAAAGTGTTCTTAAGTTTTTTTTTTTGTTTTGTTTTTTTGTAATGCCTTTGATATTATCATTGAGAAGACAGTTTTCGATTTAGTATAATTTAAGGTTTTCTTTCTTTTGTTGTAAAGTTCATTTATGGTGGTGGACTACCAATGTGGTTTGTTTCTGAATTTCCTATGGTACTTGATTCTGGTAGGGACTGCAAGCTCTATGCATTTTTCTAAATGGATGTAGACTTCCTTAGTGAATCTGGTTGCTGTATTAAGGTCTGGGGAGGTGCAGTCATAAGAAAATGTTGGGTTGAGGTTTACATATTGATAGTCCTTAAATTCAGTAAGGTTTGCTGTAAGAGCTTTTTGGAGTTTAAAGGAGAAGTTGACAAGTTTATGGTCAGGCTTCAATGAGAATGGAGACACCAGACAAGTACTGCAAGATAGACAAATTGTTAAGAATCAGGTAGAGAATGCTGTGCTCTCTAGGAGGTTTATTAACCAGAATCTCGAGGGAATTTTTGCGTATTATGTCTAGGAATTTTTGGGCATACCCTACGATGGATGTGTAGGTGTCTCAGTTTACTGAAGGTTAGTTAAAGTCACCCAAAATAATAGTTTTTGCCATAGGGAAATCATTTCAAACCATAAAAAACCTTACATGGTCATCAAAGGAAAAAAAGATATTCTGTAATTCAAGGATTTCAGTTTGTGAGTACCTAGGGATTTGCCCAGAGATAATATGTCAACTGACAACTATTGAGACTCCACTACAGTTGCCATTGGGCAGAGACAACATGGGCAGCACAAAACCTTGGTGTAGAGGCAGTGTGGTCTTTACATTTAGCCAGGTTTAAATAACCACACAAACTTGAATGTTTTCCAAATGCAAGAGTGCTTCAAGATCAGATAATGTATTGTTTTGAAGTCTGGCATTAAGGAAAGCCACCTTACCACAATCTTATTTTGGGACTGCTGTGTTAGGTTGGAAAGTCCATCAAATCAACTCTACTTATAAAAAGGCACTATGGGCAGCAAAGGCATTAGTTAGTAAAAGGAAGCCCTGAAATGATAGGTGCAGACCATCCTTGGTGAAGCAGCCTGGACTATGGAACATCGCATCCCATGCAGACACACAATGGATCCCCTGGAATGATACCAGCTAGTTAAACAATTATTGAAGCCAATTATATATATTTTTTGTATCTAGGCATCAACTGAAGTGAAGGAAAGATTCAATATAGCACTCGTGTCTTACCAGCATTTGTAGCATGTCTGGAAAGTTCTGTCAAGTCTTTCTACATACCCTTTAGCATTCTACATCTCAGGTCATTCACTCCCACATGTACCATTACCAATGTCATAGTCATATTTGTCAAGAGGTAGGGTATAGGGCTCTTGTAACATCAGAGAACCTGGCATCTAAGAAACAACTCATTGTAATCCTGTCCTTGTCCAGCCTCGTGAGTGATGAAACAGTATGCCTGACAATAGAGTCACCTCTATGTAAACATTTTTTATTGCTGCTATGGTTAATAGGTTCATAGGTGTGTATTAGGCTAATGGCCCTGGAGCCTTTACAAGCCTAGCCCATAGAATTTCCCTGGCATCATGCCGCCCGACTTTAGTTCCCAGTGCCTCTATCAGGTATAGCCACTGGAGTGATCCCCAGGGTGAACTTTCTATTTCCCATCCACTCATCAAGATTTCTCTTGAAGATGGCCAGTGAACTGCTCTGCTTGACATGTATGGGAAGTCTATTCCAGAGCATGGGTAATCTCTGCGTTATGAACCTGTCCCTCCAGCATGTTCTGTTGATTGTGGTAATGAGGTTGAGGTCTCTGGAGCGTGTGGTGTGGACGGATTGGGATTTCTTTAGATGTAGCATTTCTAACAGAGCTGGGTCAGACATGGCTTTGTAAGTCTAGCAGAGATCGCATCTTAGTAGGCGATATTTGACAGAGAATAGCTGGAGTTTTTGAGTCTGTTCATGTATATCATGTATTTAAGGCCTAAGATCCTCTTCATGAGGTACTTTTGTGGCCTTTCCAGCTGTTGCATGTGTCTAGTGAGGTACATGCGAAATGGGGCATTATACTCAATGATTGGCTAATGAGGGAAGAGTACAGAGAGATGATGACCTCTTTCTTCCTGGTTGAAAAACCCTTGGTAATGAGATGTGCCACATAGAAAGATTTTCTGACCACAGTGGCAATGTTGTGGTCAAAGGAGAGGTTGCTCTCAACCTGTGTCTCCAGATCTCTTATAATGCCTTCAGTGTTCAGTGGACTCTCATCAATGTGGTAATTAGTGGGAACTGAGTTTTTCCCAAAGGGGATGACGACACATTTTTTGGCATTAAGCTTAAGGCCATGGTTGTGACAGCAGTCATTGGTCTCAGTAAGGCCTTTCTGTAGGATGTCTGCATCACTTGGGGAGTTAATAATGGCTCCCAGCTTGCAGTCGTCTGTGAACTTGGTCAGCCAGAGTCGCTCCATGTTGGCCTGGACTTCTGAGAAGTAGATGCCTAACAGAAGAAGACCCAGGACCAATCCCTGTGGGGCTCCACTCATGACTGGTCAGCAGTCTGACTTGGAGTCCACTACTTTCTCACTGTGGGTTCTATCTGTGAGCCAATTTGCAACCCACCTTGTGATATATTCAAAGTCATAGGTTGGATTGATTTTCTCAGGGTGACATTTTATGGGACTTATAGAAGGCCATAGAAGTGATTCCTTTACAGCCTAAAATCTTGGTGCAGTTAGAAAAGAATAGTGTAGAGGTGTACAAAGTTCACAGGGAAAATGTATAGGTTAGAAGGAAGTGTCCAGATTAATTGGGTATTTACATCTCTCACAGATGGAATTATTAGTGTTGCGTATAAATTCATTATCTTTGGGCATAAGGCAGTCTGTACACTGTCTTAGGAGACCTAGTGCAGAAAGGCTGGCAACAGAGGTGAAACTAGCAGGCTGACCTCCCATCTTGTCCAGTGCGTAGGGGTTCATAGGAGTGAAAAAATGCACTCATCCTAAATTGATCATCTAGTCCTCCCTAGTATGAGCAAGATGACACCAGGAAGAGCTACCTAAGACAATCTACTGGTAAGGGTAGGCAACTCAAGAGCTTCTTAGTTTAAAAGAGCAACACCGATTGGTTTAGTGGACTTTGTGTTTTCAAGCTATAAGGAATACAGTGAGAGAGCAAATGTATTTAAATAGCTTAAGGGAAGACTCTTGGCAAAATGCTACTTATGTGCTTGCTCACAATAGCCAATAAATAAAGAGAGCGATGGCAATTATGTTGTCAAATTATCATAAGGGGGTGAGCAACAGCAGTTTCTCTCATTTATGAATACAGGTACAACAGAGTTTGAGGTGGGAAAATTCTTAGATGCTTAGCTTTGTAACTGACCGGTGCAAACTGCCTTAAACCAAAGTCAAGCCCTGAACTAACGTGACTGTCACTCACCACATAAGAAAGAAACAAATGTTTAATACTAAGAATTAGACAGCTTAAATGGCAAAATGCAGTACAAATAATTACTGGAATTGCTAATATAGGCTTAAAGACTAACGCAACTACAAACTGTTACAATAAACATTTATTTGTTTATCCTTTGTTGAACGGTTAATTCCTGAAGGCTTGTGGCCTCTTTTCACAGGAGACTCAAGGTGGTATTTATACTACTAGGGAAATTTACAAGGGCATCTGGGAGCTTACCTTACTCTTTTCAATAGGTGCAGTGTGATCTTTTACATCCATCTGAGCTACCGCAAGCTGAAGCAAATAGGATCTTAGTTTAATATCTTATCTGAAGGACTTAAAAACAAATCAAGAAATGAAAAATATTCACTTATCTTTGTTGCTGTAAATGATAGTATGTTAAGCATAGTCAAAGCCGTCCGATAAGCACCATCACAAAGACTGACTATGAAACGTACCTCTAACGTATTCTTGTTTATCTAATATGGCTGCTAATCTTAGCATAGTCTCTGTCTCTGTTCGCTAAGAAAGTACAGTGTACAAACTCGCTGATGACCACAGCTGATCTTGCATTTTTTGTACATTTCTGATTCGCATGGCCATTTTCTTTACATTTATTTGCATTTATAACTGGGCTCATTATGATAATGTTGCCCACTTCCATATTACTATATGGGAGTCAGTCATATTATAGAAAATTCTGGATGTCATTCGTGTGTTTTTTCTGGGATATGAAAATGAGATCTTATAATGCTGCACAATGCCAGTATCTGTTTATGGGAGGTTGTTGTACACCAAGGAGTACACATTTGCCCTTTCTCTGCTATTTTGGGATCTTGGAGTTGATATGTATAAGCTGCAGGTGGTGTAAAATGATTTGCTTTTTTGTGGTTGTTTGTTCCTCTACACTTAAAATGTAGATCTTTTAGGATCTTTTTGGCGTTCAAACATTTGAATGTTCAGTTTTATGCCAAAGATCCCATTATATAGTCGTTAAGATATGACGCTGATTGCAGAGTTTTACTGGTTGTGTGTCAGTACTACCTGTGTCTCTGAGCTGGCCCGCCCTGTAAGTTGCTGATCACGTTGAGATTTACCTTACTGTCTTGTGCTCTTCATTTCTGAATCCCTGCCATGATGTATCTGGCATCTGGACTGCCTGATGGGTTGACTGGAACCTTTCTTCTAAGTAATTCTTCCTACTTCTTACATGAACTTAGTTAAATCTTGGAAAGAAGTATATAAAACCATCACAGAGCAGACACCCTGAAAGGAAAAAATCATTTCCTAAACTGTGGCAACATGTTCCCGTGAGAAACTTTCCTTCTTGGTTCTAGCTTTGATTACATCTAGTCATGGAAAGTTGGCATAATGGTTAAGGTGCTTACCTTACAAACACAAGTTGCAGCGTTTGATTCTCACGTGAGGTAATTAGCTAAGCGTAAAATGATCCACAAGGGCAGTTAAGTTAGCCTAGTACTAATCTATCTATGAATCTATAATAAATACAGAACTTTTTTTCCCTTGTAGAGTAGCACACTAATGAAACATCAGTTGCAGTGCAGAAAAAGTGAAAAAACGTAGACATGATATGGAAAGGAAAGGAAAGAGATCGGGACGCAGATATATTTTTTAAACAAAAAATGTCTTTATTGAATTATCACTTATGACATAGAAAAGCCTAAATTTATATAAATGAAAACAAACCATACTGACATATATTCAGTTGCAAACATTATGCATAACATGCAATCTTCTATACAGTCATTGTCAATCAAACATTACATAGCTCATTCAATTTCTGCCTCCCTTAAACCTCATTTCTCATCCGAAACATCATTTTGCCATGTATTGTTCCCATGATTCCTATTTTTTCTTTGTAATTTACTGTTTTCTAAAGATCCAACTTTTAGTTCTTTTATCTCTGTTATTATATTCACTACTTATAATAGGGTTGGTTTAGTCTTTGATTTCCATTTTCGAGCAATTGTTTTTTTTGGCAGAATTAAACTCAACAAGGCCTGAATATGTCTAGGCCATTCAGATTCTGTATCACAACTCAAAAATAGCATGTCCTTTGTTATACAAATTTTCTCAATCATTATTTCTGAGAGAGTAGTCTGTAAGGAATTTTTAAAGTCTGACAATTCATTGTACTCACAAAAAATATGTTCTCAATTACCTCTTTCTTCTCCATCACACCTCCAACATTTGTAATCTACCCGAAGAACAATTCTTTGGAGTCTGCATAGGTTATAAAAATACCTATGGAAACACTTCCAAGCAAAAATCCAAAACCCTTGAGACTTTGTTGCACATTTGGGAGCAATACATATATCCTCACATTGTTTCTTTGTGAATTACTTATCCTGTCTTTCTTCTGAACCCTTTCTTACCTCTTTTAGTTGATTTTTGTAGTTATCATGCAATATTCTCCTTGCCGTACTAATCATCTTATTTTTAACAGCAGCTTCTGTTCTAGATTCAACTAAAAACTCTACCAGTGCTGGTCTTTCACTTAGACTCACACTCTTCATTTTTGTTTGCCTACACTCCAATATAAATTCTTGTTAGATAAGCCAGGCTATAGCTGCAGCCCAACTGTATTCTTGGCCTCCTCCCATTGTATTACTTTTCCGTCTCTAATTATTTGTTATCAGTACATTGATTCCTTTGCCAATTTTCTCCAGTAAATTATAACCCCCCTCTGGCCTATTCTGTGTACCTCAATTGCAGTCATCCCTATTGGAAAAATGTCCTTTCTCCATTTCTGTATTGGCTTAGTTCTTAAAATACTTTCTGCTACTTTTTGAATGTAATATTCTATATGGCTAGTGTTATTCTACTTATGAATCTGCATCGAAAATCCCAGTCTCTCCTTATTTCTTTAGTTCCAACCCTGTTTCATCATCATCCTTGTCCACTATGAATTGTAGCTTTCTGCTTGTGCTATGTATAGGAGCCCTTAACTGGGCAGCTCTGAAATATCCCTTCAAATCAGGTAATACCAAACCACCTTGTTCTACGGAAAGATCAACTTCTCCCACTTGATTGCTGGAAATGAATATTACATCTTATCAAGGGAGAAGATATGTTCACAGTTTGATTATCACTGATGAATAATGCATTTGAAATTGCAGTTCTAATTTCTGTACCCTTTACCTGTGCATAACCCACTTTTGTTGCATACAATGCCAGTTAGAGTTTTGTGGTCAGTCATCAGTGTTATAGGAGTCATGCTGTGAGCATAAGTAATAAAACTGAGGTCTAAATATGTGTGACTATTACCTGCAGAGGCATGTCTAATGTGTACATTCATTTCCTACATATGGGTTGTAGAGGACTGCCTCTTCAAAAAAATAATGCTTTCTGTGGTAGTAAAGACTGATCTCAAACTGACAGATGTCAAAGATACAGTAGTGCAGTAGCAACATTCACCCCCAGGTGCAAGGTGTTAGGCAGCATGATCAGCAGGTGCCAATGGTACAGTAGTGCAGTACCGACATTCGCCCCAGGTGCAAGGGATTAGGCAGCATAATTGTCAGGTGCCAATGGTACAGTAGTGCAGTACTGACATTCACCCTAGGTGCAAGGTGTTAGGCAGCATGATCGGCAGGTGCCAATGGTACAGTAGTGCATTAGCGATATTTGACCTGGGTGCAACGTGTCAGGCAGTGTGATCTGTAGATGCTGATGGTACAGTACTGCAATACTGGCATTCAGAAATAAATGTTGCTACTCTGTTTGTAGTAGCAAGCCATTTGATACGGTTTGCTAAAGAAGGAGTGTAGAAAAGTTTTTTTTGTGTGTGCATAGGGCACCAGACAACCTAGATACTCTTTTGATCACCTCCAGTAATTAACATTTTTCAAAATTTAAAACTTATTTTGTCTAGCAATAGATTAGTATGGTATTAATATTAATCCTTGGGAGTTTTTGTCCTGCTTTTTCATCTGTTGCCACATTTACATTATTAACTGAGTAAAGAAGTGCCCTAACTTATTAGACACAGATTTTACAAATATCAGTATAGGCCAAATTTGAGACAACGTAAACTCGATTAGCCTCACCGATGAAAAAAAAAATGTGGTTGTATACTTAACGGACAGTCAGATTAGTTGATATTTACAAAAATGCCTTGGTAACAGAATGTGTTACTAATTTGTGGTAGTGCTAAATATCTGTACCATTTTAATGAAAACCTGATCTTGAACTGTCTTGCCTGAAAAACTAAATATCTAAGCTAACTGCAAAATATGAAGACTTCATATGACTGTCACAGATAAGAATTTAGTTATTGTCATCATACTGGAGGAGGTCATGCTTTTGGTGGTTTTCTTATTACCTCCATGTTTGTTGAAAAACTAACATTGCAGGTTTATGTTAGCAGAATGTAAACAAAATGCAAGACTAAATACCTGCATTGCCAGTAAGTCCTAAACCTTTAAAATGTGTACTCACTGTGTTCTCACTCAGAAACCCATAATTAATGGAATAATTAATGGAATAAGGTAAACATCTTTAACTAATCTAATGAGCCTTTAACAACTGTATTTTAAAAGTAGGTATATTGGACTAGAGAAATGTCTTTGGCGGTTGTATCATTTTGTAGCTTTCCATTTGTTATACTGAATTCAACCAAGAAGAAAAACTGTCTGTCGTTGAGTGTTTTGGGCTAAAGACCACAATCCATAACTGTGGCTGCCCAACTTAATATTTCACAGCTGTACTTCCATTTTTTCACATTATACCAGACAGACATGACTTATTTATATTTTATCGAATATGAAAAGGCTGCTGATGTTAGTCAGTTACAATATGACCCAAGGGGAGGGCCAATTAACATCAAGCAGGAATGTAAAGATGCCGAATGGCAATTGAAAACAAATGCAACTGGACTGAATGGGGTGAACGAGCACATTTCTCTGGTATGTTTTTTTAACAATGAAGGCACTTAATTATTAAATTGTTCAAGGGATGAATGATATTATATATTGTGGGCTTAGTTAGTTATGTAAAAAGGTTGAATTTTTTTATCAATCTGGATGATGGATATGCAAGTAAATATATATATATATATATATATATATATATATATATATATATATATACACATATACACGCACACACACACACACACACACACACATACATATATATGTATATGTGTGTGTGTGTGTGTGTGTGTGTGTGTGTGTGTGTGTGTATATATATATATATATATATATATATGTATATATATCTAAGTAATATGTGAATGTTTCCCACATGTATTTACATGTTTGTATATATATATATATATATATATATATATATATATATATATATATATATTTCAGTGGCGGCTGATGACTTCAAATTAAAGGGGTTCTGCAGGAAACAGCTGAATGGGTGGGGCCAATGGGAAGGGGTGTGACCAACTAGAAAGGGTAGAAAGGGGTTGGGCTATGCTCAAACCCACAACAAATGGAACTTTAATTAAATATGCTGCCCTGGGTGCCAAACCATCATTACGAGAGTCCAATCAAGACAAAATGAAGTGTAGAAGAAAAAAATATTTCAATGCATTGGCTACATGACAACTTACTTAATATCTAGATGGAAACACAAAGGTTGTGAGGCATGAAAAAATAAATTGCTTTTTAAATACATTACTGGAATGCCAGTCAAAATCAAGTATAAAAAAAACAAGCAGCACTCAGCTCAAACCACTTCTCCTTGTACTGCAGTTCTAATTATAATTTATATTCAGCTTTATAAAATTACCAAGTAACATGCTGAAAGTAGCAATCTCTGTGATACCCCCACTTGTAAAAATGTTTCTTATCCAAAAAAGACCTGCTGCCTGACAACAACTATCTACTTGTTACATGGAGAACACATGATCAAAGTAAAAAATTAACAGCGAGCAAGAAACAAGCTCAAGATAAATTGCTTAAAGGATTACTGCACAAGTTATGGGCCACACATGATAGATTGGCATTTTGTTTAGTTTACGGGTAAAGCCTGCAAAGATAACTGCAAGTCTCCAACAAATATAATGAGCTTCTGAAAATACTGTAATCCTGTCCTTTATTACAAATACTGTCATATGCATTTCAATACCCAAGGCTTATACGTTATCTAGTTATGTAAATATGCTCTGCATAGCAACAATGAAAAGGCTTTCAATGCTGGTAATTCTTTAATGCTTATTAAAGCTTACTTGCATCTTACAATCTCCGACAAGCTTACCTGATGGTCATTAAAGCATTGCTACTTTAGTACAGAGCAACAGGGCACTGCAGCAGCATGCATTTTCCGTATAATAAGAAGCATAAATCAACAGTATAAAAATATGACAGAAAACCAGAACATTCTGCAAAATCAAGGACAGATGAAAAGCTACGGTCATACTTGTGGTCTCCCTTGGATGGGGGAATACTCTGCACACTTACACTGCATAACTGCTCCTTGCCTTGCTTGGACACATCCAGAGCCACTACAATGGGGGGTGGAGTGCAAAAAGTAGGTCACAGTTTGAAATGTCTCTGGCTGACGGTGATGACTCTGACACTCATGCCTCTCAACCTCAGAGCAAGAAATCTGGACAAAGCCATACACAGAAGTGGGACACAGGCCCAAAAATAAAGACAATTTTTAAATATTGCTCTTATAAACTTAGAAAGATAATAGAATAGTAGTAAGTCTTGCATTAGTACGAATTTTTGAAGGGTATGAAATCTGAAACTCAAATGTCTGCCATTATTTTCTAACTTCAATCTTTAATGATTTGCTACTAATTTGCCAGAAAACCACAATTTTATGAAAAACAGACGAAATATAGTATACAAAAATATAAAATTGCCACACAATACAGCTGGGAACCTGTCAAAGAAGGGACACCTTTTTAAAATTAGTACTGTTAACTTGAGTAGCTGACAAAATAAGAGCATCTACATGCATTTCTGCAATAAAAGTAATGTATAACTCTGATCATTACAGTTATTTATAATTGCAAACCCTCCATGTTTTCTTCCAAAATTGCCATTTTGCAGCGGGATTATTAGGGGGAGAGCAACATTTTGAGCCAAAATTGGAGACATTTGAGAGGTTTGGATATTCCTAATTCTATAAAGCGATTTTTTTGCACGTACCTCTCAACCTCTTAATGCAGGAAATCTGGATAAGGCAAAATATATTGGGGAACATACAAACAGTACTAAAAAGACAGTTGATAGAATAACAAGTCTTGCTTTAGCATGCATTTTTCTGAAGGTTATGATGTCTGAAACTCAATGTCTGTCATTATTTACTGACTTAATTCATAAATGATTTGGCAGAAAACCACAAATTTTATGAGGAACAAACCAAAAATAAGAAGCAAAAATCTGGACAGTTGAGAGGTATAGTTCAGCTGGGGCTGTCTGAGTTTGCTGCCCTTCCCCCCTCACAAAATCATGGTCGAATGGAGCGTCCCCCCTGCAGCCATTCCAATGTCCCATTCCTTGGTTATTTTGCCGCATTTGCCATAAACACTGTAATGTGCATACTGCTTTACTTCTGCGATGATATAGATTTCATTTGAAAGTTTTATTTTATATTTTACAAAACCCTAATAGATATCTGCTAAACAAAGCAATGCAGTCTCACAATGAAAATAGACTTAGCATTAAAACTTCTCTGCCCTTGAAACTCACATTCATTGAAATCGCATTGAAACCCACATTCAAAGAAAATATGTTTTGCCAGTGGCAGATAAAGATTAATTTTGGGCTGTTTTCAAATCATAGGCCCCTTGAACACGAAACATACACATGCTCTTTGATACACCTTCCTGACTGTATTAAATTATATTCCTTGTACAATATAGTACAGTTGTTAGAGGGCATTTTTAATTTATTGTTTTGAACATTTTTCCAGTAAACAATGAAACAACATGCATGCACCAATAATGACAAAACTGCCCAATTCAGAACAATTCCATCATAAAAGTCAACTCAAACTTCTACAGTCCACCAGTATCAGTAAATATGCATGATCTCTGAAGAAGTAAAAGTCATCTAAATAATTCCACATTAAAGAAATCTGTTAACTAATGAAGAGGTAACTGCTAGCAAACAACTTTATATGTCATTGTTTCATCTACAAATAAAGTGCCTGTTGCCCTTGAGGAATAAATTGCCTATGTTGCATTAAAAAAATGATAATGTTAGTAATATCACAATAGGGAATGGATGGCAAACTGATAACAGGTTCATAGTTACTAGGTATCTTCGCTAAAGAGGACTGAAGCATCCATCCCCTTTATAACAGAGTACAGTATCAGCAATTGATCTACCTACTGTGGGCGTAGAACCCACAGCCTTCTGCATCAAAAGCAAGTACACTACGTGCTGTGCTATTTACAATGTAAGCAGATTCAGCATAAGCAGCACTAAACATTTTTTCCCTGCAGCTCTCAGCTCCTTGTAAAATCTACTCAGCACTCAGCTGTATCTCTGAACCTTGCAGCACAAGAAATCTGGAAAAAGCCAACATTTATTTTGGGGGGGGGGACAAAAGCCCAAAAACCAGGGACACATTATAAACATGGCTTGTATAATGTTGGAAAGTTGCTAGAATAAAATGCTGTGTTACCACCATACATTTTACTGCCAAGTATTGAACCCAGGACCCTGTGCAAAACAGCCAGAGCAACATACCACTATGCCAAATCATTTATTTTTATAAAAGAAAGGAAGACTGAAACTTAAATGGCTACCATTTAGTGAAGTCAGTCCTCACCATAGCTGTCAACATCTTAGCACAAAACACCTGAACAAAGCCAATAATGGGGGAATACAGCCCCCAAACATATTCAGTGAGTTAAGTTATCACCATAGCTCTCAACCTTGGCACAAAAAACCTGGACAAAGCCAATAATAGGGGAATACAGTCAAAAAATAGGTAGAAATATCCACTGAGGACACCAGAGCAAACCCACACAAACACAGGGAGGACATGTAGACTCCAGACAGAAGGCACCCCAGCCAAGAATTAAACCAGACAACCCATAGATGTTAAGCAACACTGCTACCACTGCACTACTGGCTGTGTTAAGTAACAAAAATACAGAAACCACAGATTTTATGAGGAACAGAAGAAATGTGAGGCAAAAATCTGCAAATGTTTTACAAATGGTGGTGGGTAGGGAATTCAGGCTCTTGTCATTTGGGCCCAAGGTACAGGGTTCAAGCCTTATTCTCTACCCACCATCATGAAGCAACTGGGGCATCACAGACACACACACACACACACACACACATACACACACACACACACACACACACACACACACACACACACACACACACACACACACACACACACACACACACACACACACCCACACACCCACACACCCACACACACACACACACACACCAGATTCTCTTTCCTCCATAAACACCCTACCTGTCTCTGTACTCAGCTACGTCTTCCGCAGCGATCACCTGTCCTCAGACCAGCTCCTCCGTAGCGATCCTGCAGCTCGATCGGTCCTCCATAATGGCCTGTGCATGTTGTTGGGTCTCCCGCGCGATGTGAGGAGGCTGGAGCCTCCTGCTGTTGGTCCAGCCTGCGGGCAATGCAATCCGGTGACCTTCTGGTTTGTGCGGTCATCACTGCACAGACCTCTGGGCTGGAAGGGTGGAGTTTCCTGCCTTCCCTATCTGGACTGCCTAACAGAGCAGTCTGGAGCTCAGAATGGCTGAGCATGCGTGCTTGGAGTTCTGATCTGCCTAACACAGCAGTCAGGAACTAAGCACGCATGCGCGGAGTCTGAGAATTTTTTATTTTAATATGTTCTATGGTGGGGGGAATGGGGAATTTATTTTATCCATTTTACAGGTGGGGGACCCATTTTACAGGTGGGAGGGCTGCAGTCCCGCAGTCCTATAGCACGAGCCGCCCCTGATACACACATATATATATATATATATATATATATATATATATATATATATATATATGTGTGTGTGTGTGTGTACACATATAGTTCATGTGTTTTTTTGAGTAAGTTTTATGTGTATAAATAGTAAAAGAATATATATTTTTAATACACATACAAATAAATATATACATAAGTTTTATGTGTATAAATAGTAAAATAATGTATATTTTTAATACACATACAAATAAATATATACATTTTTAAAGAAAATATATTTCCTATTTCCTTTAGGGAATAAAGATAATGTCCAATATTAATGGATAAAGATAGGAAAAGGACTGGCAATAGGATTTATTATTTAATTAATTAACCACTAGGGGGAGGTTCATAGATTAGTACTAGGCTAACTGCCCTTGAAAGGCATTTTAAGTCTAACCAATTATCCCTTGTGAGCCTCAAACTGTGTATCTTGTGTTTGTAAGGCAAACACCTTAACCATTAGGCCACCCTCTCAAAGCTCAATATGGGAGCACGTTCCTTAGGTAAGATGTATAAGAAGGAGTGTGGGACTGTGTTGAACTTTGAGGTCCTGACATTGTGTAAGGGCGAAAGCACTTATTGATTTTAATGGTCAGACTTTTTTAGAAGCATTTTTAAAATTGGGTCTGTCCCTTTTTTTTTCTGTATTGGAAGCATCAACTTCTGTGGAGTGGCTTAGTGCCTGCGGACCTTTTGGTTTTTCAAGTTTAGAAGGAAGGCAGAGGAGTAAGTAAGTTGCAGAAGGAATAGTGTTTTTTGGAAAGATAGGAAATGAAGGCCAGAGGAGAGAAGGATAATACATAGAAGGGAGAGGAAGGAGCTTAATCAGAAGTGGATCGAGTGAGATATAGGGAAACGGTGAGGGAGGAAGAGATGAAAATCAAAATATCTGACAATGTTAAAAGTTTAGAGGCAAATGGAGACATACATATTTTTCATATATATAGGATTAGTATATTTGTGCATTGTAGTATAGTGGATGTGAGTAGTCAGAAGTTGAAATGTTCTCGGTAATCTCCAAGTGTAATACCTCGCACTTAGTTCTGTGCAGCTTTGGGCGTGCCATCATTGATTGGCACACCAAATGGGTGGGGATATCGAGAAAGACTGACAGGCCTGCTAATTTGCGTGTCACATCATGTAAATTGCTAAATATTCATGCACACAATGAACTCCATCCTCGTAGAAATTATTACTTTTTCTCCTTTTTCAAGGGGGGCAAGCCCCCCTGCACCCCCTTGTGTGGGTGCTGCACCCCCCACACCTCCCGCTTCTGTACAGATGTGGATGCCTTAAGGCCAGCTGACCAGTTCAGCACTGAAGAAGTGCTGTGCAACAGTGCTGCTACCTTCTTCGGGAAACATTTTCAGCCGTTAAAATGTAACGGTATTCTATCTAAATAAACAGTCTTGTTCCAGCTTCTTTTAGCAAATGGTTGATGAATTTCTTAATTCAGAGTGTTGTTCTGTATGTTCTGTAAGTCTGTAATAATAACTGTCTTTTAATAATTTTATAAGCATAGCTTCTTGTGTTTCTACAGGTACTCAATATTAATGACATCCCCCACCGTTCGCAAATGAATATTCATGCGGCTGCTGCCTAGTCCTGCCTGGAGGCATGTTTGGGGTGGGATTTGCTACTGCGCATCCTGCGAGGTACTACACTGGTAGATTACCATGTTCTCGTGTTACTGAATGCAGAGAAGTGATAAAAATACTGTAGGTTAGAGATGTATTCTGATCTACACAATGCAGGTGGTGCATACAATCACTTACAACAGATTTCACTTTTGGGGAGCCATTTCCCAGCTGAGGTGCCACCAAAACCTAAGAAAAACAGCCCAACAAAAGTGTATTGGATTTGCGCTGTGAGTTCTTATGTCTTACAGTACTGACTCAGAAAAGGAGTGGTACATGTGAGGACATGGCTGAAACTCCCTACTACTGGGACACCAAAATAAACAATAGAAAAGATTGGAGTACTCCTACCCTGAATAGCCAAATACACAAATAAATCCATGCATGTTTTTGTTTTATTTTTACAGAACTAATGTTTATCTTATCATTCTTATCCATTGCATGTTACAAAAACTCATCTGTCACTAAACAACAATAGTCAGGCACTGAGCCTAACAGCAAAAAGACATTGTGCTGATGTAGCAGAGCTCATTTTCATCATTTGTGACCTGTTTAATAGGCAACTGTTTAACCATGTAGTATGATTAATGAGAGAACTATGTCCTCAAGGGTTTGAACAAGTCAGCGATGTAAGACAGTACTGAAAGCTTTTGATAACTCCTGCAATATTGCACCTACAAATTATGCGGTGTTAAGTTCATTGCAAATATAGTTACTGAGGTCAAGAAGAGCAGGTCTGTGTCCATGAGTGGGTCTAAAGCCATACAGAGTCTGTGATATCAAGGTTGCTTCAGTCCATAAATTATTTGTGGATACATTTTTCATAATTGTTTTTTTTAAAATGGATGAAGTGTAGTAATTGGGGAGGGGTCCCTATCAGACGATCGAAACACCGTTTCCGCGAATACAAAATGATCGACATGTATTGCGCAAACTACATAAATGCCGAACGTCCAAAATAGCAAAATCCGAAATATCGAAGTGTTTTGGTTGGCCCATCTGCAGTATAGCTCTGTAAGGTAAGTTTGCGATAGTTATGGACCTTAGGGTAGGGTGCGGGTTAAGGTAAGTGTATAGATAGGTAATGTATGTAAGATTTAGTGTAGTGTTAGAAGTAGGGTTTTGTTAAATTTATTTATGTGTATTATTTATTTTGTTTGGGTATATCTCCTTAGGGGAAGTATGCGGTAGTTACGGACCTTAGGGTTAGGGAGGGGTTAAGGATAGTGCATAGATAGTTGTGTATGTGGGGTTTAGTTTAGGGTTAGAAGTTGGGTTTTGGTGCTTTACTTTAGGGTTAGGAGTAGGGTTTGGTTAGTGTATGTATGTGGTTTATTTATTTTGTTTGGGTAGGTAGTATGTAGTGGGTGGTGGAGTTGGCCAACTATGACCGTTCGATGTTTTAAATTTTGCGGTTTAGTGCGTTCGGTCTATTCGTGATTCGATTAATACGTGTCGCTCTTTTGGTATTCGCTGAAATGGATTTTCACGGAACTGATATAGACCCATTGGGGAGTAGCTATTCAAGGACATGAAAGGGACACATTTACAAAGGGGAAGCACAATGGATTGTTTCCAGCAATGAGAGAAAATACATTCCATGATAGATGCGTTAATGGATATAGTGACTTGAGTAGACAGTGGCAGGAACAAGAATTATTTTTCTTAATATTGCTCCTTAGCAAAAACTGATGACAACTTTATTGTGGGGGTGAGGGAAGGAGGATGAGAGTATTTTTGTCATTACTTCTGTCGCAAAATACTCAGTACATTATGTGAGTTTGCAAAGCTGCATGGTACTTATTTTAAAACAACGGTAACTGTATGATGTCTTTTCAATTTGGGTAAGTATATGTATGTATCTATAACTTACCTGCATTGAGGTATCAGTGAGCTGGGCATAAAATGTGTCACATAAGTAACACACATTCACTGAAGTATGATAGCTAAAACCTAGGTAAGGAAGAACAAATTGACTTCATGTTTTCAAGATGGAGCTACTCATGAGTATTTTATACTAGAAGTTGTAATCTTCACTGTAGTATACAGCAAGTTACTGAATTTTTTAAACTTTTTATTATAAAAGGCAAAGTAGTCCTTGAAAAATAGGTGGCGATTAAGTATGTAATAAATGTGTGCTAGTCTGATGTTACTAATATCAATTAACACCATTTTTTTTTACCTTTTTATTTATTTAGGTACTTAAACAAAAGCAGCAAATGTTTGCTTCTAAAAACTAGTTCATCATTTTTTTATGGCTCTTGAGAGATACTCACTGAGATTCAGGAAGGGCTACAGCCAGAGGTAAGCCCTAACAAGTCCTTTTTCCCCAGTGTTAGCCCTTTTCTACTCTGAGACGGGCCTTCCTTAGTGATTCAACATGGTCTGTGGAATCACCACAGTGGGACATTTCCTTGGTAATGCTAATAAGGTGAATCACCACAGTGGGACATTTCCTTGGTAACATTAATAAGGTGAATCACCACAGTGGGACATTTCCTTGGTAATTAGCCATGCCTCTCACCACAAATATCTGCAGTAAGGGAATTATGCAGCCAAGCTATTCAGAGAATTGCTCATTTGGGTGAACTAGGATGGATGGCTGAGTTAATTAACATAGCTAAAATTTGCATTTGCCCCCATTACTTTCAATGGGTGAGACTACATTAGATGTAAGTGCCAGAGAGTTTAAAGGACAGGTACTGGTGGTGGTGGAGCCTGTGTGTGTGTGTGTGTGTGTGTGTGTGTGTGTGTGTGTGTGTGTGTGTGTGTGTGTATGCATGTGGCTGCATGTGTGAATAGAATTATAGAATACAATACCTCATTTGGTATGTACCTCTCAAGACATCTGCAACAACTGGAAAGGCCAGAGAAATACCTAACTAAAAGAATCACAAGCCTAAAGCAGATGCCCTATGCTGATCACCTTAAAAAGGCCATGTCAAACCCAGAGCTGTTGGACTTGCTACACTTAAAGCAATCCCAATACCTCAGAGCCACACACTCCAGGGATCTAAACCTTGTCATCACAATAAACAAAACATGCTGGAGGGATAGTTTCCTGACCCAGAGACTCCCCACAATCTGGAATAGACTGCCCATACATGTCAAGAAGAGCGCCTCTTTGGCTCTCTTCAAAAGGAACCTTGATGATTGGATCGGAGAAAGGAAATTCATCCTGGGGATCACGTCAGTCACCCTGCTAGACAGGGGTCCAGGGAAGTAAATAGTGTGCGAAGAAATAGCCAGGGAATTGTTATGGCTAGGCTTGTATAGGTCCTAGGGCTGATAGCCTAGTACCAACCTATGAACCTATGAACCTATGAACCTATGAATATATGCTGAAGGACGAATGGTAAATGTGTGTGTGTGTGTGTGTGTGTGTGTGTGTGTGTGTGTGTGTGTGTGTGTGTGTGTGTGAGTGTGTGTGTGTGTGTGTGTGTGTGTGTGTGTGTGTGTGTGTGTGTGTGTGTACATGTGTACGCGTGTCCGTGTGTGTGTGTGTGTGTGTGTGTGTGTGTGTGTGTGTGTGTGTGCCCGTACATGTACGAGTGTCCGTGTGTGTGTGTGTGTGTCTGTGTGTGTGTGTGTGTGTGTGTGTGTGTGTGTGTGTGTGTGTGTGTGTGTGTGTGTGTGTGTGTGTGTGTGTGTGTGTGTGCATGTACGTGCGCAGGAGTGGCCTTAGGTCAACTGGTGCCCTAGGCAAAAGGGCACCACGGCACCCCCCACCACACCACCCAGTGCCCCCATCCTGGTCTACCTACACCAAATAAATACTGGAAAAGTGCCCCTACTAAAGCGGCGCCCTAGGCAGCCGCCTAGTTGGCCTATGCCTAAGGCCGCTATCTTGTAGCGTCTTGTGTGTGTGTGTGTGTGTGTGTGTGTGTGTGTGTGTGTGTGTGTGTGTGTATGTGTGTGTGCATGTGTGTGTACACGTGTGTGTGTCTGTGTGTGCGTGTCTGTGTGTGTGTCTGTGTATGTTTGTGTGTGCTTGAATGCGTACACATGCATGGGAGAAAGAATGATGAGGCAGGTGCTTGTGTCACCGTGATGCATGAGCAGCCAGAGGTGATTACCACAGGAAAGTGCTGATTAACACTAGTGGTAAAACCACATGATTCACATACATGTAAATGAATAGATAATGAAGCTTTCTCGCTGCAGCTAACGTCTTCGAATTTGATTTCTTGAAATTGCAGAAGCTGCTTTTTCGGGTTGCAGCAGTTTCAGCTAGCATGTGGTGATTTTTCTGAATCCTGAATCCTGCCTATTATCCCTTCCTTACTTGATGTAAATAGTTATTGCTAGCTATAAGAGAATACTCATTTCATAGCATTATTAAAATACTCCGTTTTGCTAAGCTTCCATCGTACTCTTGACTTCTGGCAAAACGTGACACTGGTGTGTATGTGTGCTGTAGATGGAAAAATATATGGTAAAGTTGCTTTTCAAACCCTGTCTTACAAAATACATAAAATATAAATGTGTATTTCTTTAAAATATTTTCTGAATAAGTCTCTTACGGTAAAATAATAGCAGTAAAGGTTAAATGCCTTGGTCTACCTATAATAGCACAGTTTTTCTCTCACTTTCAGAACACATTCCCAAAATGCAATTATAAAACATTTTATAATTCTAACGTAATTTTATATAGATTGCTGTTTTTCAGCAATTTTGATTGCATCCTCTAACAACATTGCAACACCTTTGCCTACTAAAAAATGCAGATGTTTATGTGATCTGAGTTGCTGTATTAAATTAAGGGATTGTGACATCTTTCTGTTGATATTACAATGTCTATAATACATTCTCCATTCTCCAACATTTCTCTGTTTCCAAATAAATCTGGCTTGACATTTCAGAGTAGTTTATTTTGTTGACAGCAGTTTAGTCAGAGTGCTGTTGACAGAACCTACATTTACGGCGTACAAGTTGCTTGGTTAGTAGTGTAAATTCTGATGTGTTGTAGTGCAGAAAACAGATGGTGAGTCTTGGAGTTAGTGTAGCATGGTGTATAGCACAAAGTGAACAGAGTAGGAGTTTAGTATTTGTTACTGTAGCATGGTGTATAGCACAAAGTGATCAGAGTAGGAGTTTAGTATTTGTTACTGTAGCATGGTGTATAGCACAAAGGGAACAGAGTAGGAGTTTAGTATTTGTTACTGTAGCATGGTGTATAGCACAAAGTGAAAAGAGTAGGAGTTTAGTATTTGTTACTGTAGCATGGTGTATAGCACAAAGTGAACAGAGTAGAAGTTTAGTATTTGTTACTGTAGCATGGTGTATAGCACAAAGTGATCAGAGTAGGAGTTTAGTATTTGTTACTGTAGCATGGTGTATAGCACAAAGTGAACAGAGTAGGAGTTTAGTATTTGTTACTGTAGCATGGTGTATAGCACAAAGTGAAAAGAGTAGGAGTTTAGTATTTGTTAGTGTAGCATGGTGTATAGCACAAAGTGATCAGAGTAGGAGTTTAGTATTTGTTACTGTAGCATGGTGTATAGCACAAAGTGAACAGAGTAGGAGTTTAGTATTTGTTACTGTAGCATGGTGTATAGCACAAAGTGAAAAGAGTAGGAGTTTAGTATTTGTTACTGTAGCATAGTGTATAGCACAAAGTGATCAGAGTAGGAGTTTAGTATTTGTTACTGTAGCATGGTGTATAGCACAAAGTGAACAGAGTAGGAGTTTAGTATTTGTTACTGTAGCATGGTGTATAGCACAAAGGGAACAGAGTAGGAGTTTAGTATTTGTTACTGTAGCATGGTGTATAGCACAAAGTGAACAGAGTAGGAGGTTAGTGTTTATTACCCATGTCTATCAACTGAAACTCTGCAAATGTAATGACAAAACTGATGCTGCTGTAGAAATAGCTTCTGGGGAAAAACAATGATCGATTTTGTGGTTTGTTAACACTAGCAATTCGGTAGGTAACCATCATGCATTATTTGGTAATGAAGTAAAAAGAAAAGCATTTTATAACTACTGTCCTGTAGTAATGGTTTAAATTTTTTTATGCAGTGAATGAATTCAATGTCAAATGCATGTTTGTTCACCCATGTAGTGTCATTATGATGTGCAGTACAGAAAGCAGTGCTACATTGTGTTAAAATTGCAAAAAGAAAAAACACAGTGTTTAGCAGAGGTAGTCACTGCTATAGGGGAAATGTCCTTTCCCACAAAGAATACCAATGTCACTGTTATAATAACTAAACACAATAGTATAGAGAGTGCCAAGAGCAGTGCCTGCAAATGAAATACTGATTCTTCTGTTTATGTATTGTCTTTAGATATGAGTAAGTGTATAGATTCATCGGTTGTTAGTAAGCATGCCGTCCTGGAGGCCATTGAGGAGCCTAGCCCAGTTTTCCTTTTGACTCAGGGCACTGTCTAATTAAGTGAGTTGCATAGTGTCAGGTAGTAGAGAAATGGATGAACTGGGAATTGAACTCTGGACTACAGGAAGCAGCTTGTTAACCGCTACTGAGTTACTGTGTTTGATACACTTTTGTCTGGATTTTTTTTGTTGTTGTATATCTACACATCATGCCTCCTCACTTTTTACCCAAAAGATAGACATCGTATGTGTACCCTTGTGATGTCTGAGAACAAAAGTGAAAGAACAAACAGAATGTAGTAACATATTCAACTTGTTGCTGTCAGACATATATAAGGCATGCCCCTTTACCCTAACCCCAAAAAGACAGCCAGCTATGTACTTGTCTGATTTTAAGTTTTGAGGAAAATGTTAAAAAAATAATTGTCACAGTAATGCATTCCAGCCTACTACTCTAAGACAGTACACAGCTCCTGTACAAACTATAATGGCCTTCTGTGCAATCCTCTAAAGTCTGACTATGAAGAAAGTCAAAGTAATTATTATTACCGACTGCCTCAAACAATCTATATCAACATTCTTTGTCCTCCTCTGAGATTTCATTGTGAGAAAAGCTAAGGAAATAATGACAGTCTTTGCAAAGATGAAGGTTCCAGATCTGAACAGTAAACATTAGGTTATATTTTATGAATTGTCTTTGTTGGTGGATAAAACTAGCAAGTCTTCTGTTGGCAATGCCTTTCCCCGTCATTTTCGTACTTTGTGCTTCCTGATATTACTTGCTTACCGTTGTACCATCTGATACAAATGCTTCCAGCTCAATTACAACCACTGTTGCTACTAAGGGGTAATTGTTTCCTCTTCACTAGTGTACAACTGTCCTGTTTTTATTTTAAAAAGCTTTCTTTGTTTCACATAATCTAAAGTCCCTCTGTTTTTGTTCTTGTAAGAACAGTTCTCACAAGTACTTATGTCTCTGCCTTAATCCCTGTTTGTCTTTTGCAATGGATACTTATGCTGGGATTGTTTAACAGTCATGTTCATTCAGCTACTGAACTTAGAATTCCCACATGCAAACCTGAATAAAATAAAAATTATGACAAGATGGTTGAAGGCTTTTTAGCTGCTAGTGGTGTTACATTTAGTTACTGGGGAGCAGTCATTTCTACTTGAATTGCCTTGATGTTTGGGGTACAGTCATTTCTACTGTGAATTTTCCTAATGTCTAGGGAACAGTTATTTCTGCTGTAAAAAACACATGGGGAACAGTTGTTTCTACTGTGAATCATCCTACTATCTGGTACTTGTTTTATAATTAATATATGGGTGGGACTGTATGATTCACAAATGCATGCATTCACAGCTAAGCACACAAGATTACTAAAAGTGAAAGATATTTATAAATCAATCTCTTCTGACATTACTCAGATATTTGTTTTCATCAGTCTTCAGTTGAAGTTAGACTATTGTAATAGTAAAACTGCCTGCGTTCAGAATCTCAGTTCATGCATATGTCATTTAAATTACCTCTGTAGAATTTTACATTTTTTCAGATAACTGTATATATCTTTGGTGCCTTTCTGTGTACAGGCTTCGCTGGTATTCTTTTTTATTCTTGTACTCTGATAGCACAGCTAACAGTGACTTGATTATGGACTGGGGCTTTGTTGAAAAATTATTTCAGCAAAAGATAAACTATTCCTGTTGTATACTTTAAAAAGGGATAAATCCCTAGGTGTTGCTTTTTCCTGCCAGTGCCGTCTGAGGCTGTACAACTTTACAACTGCTTTTGCATTGCAACTTAATTCTACATGGTCTGTAACTGCAGGGTCTAGTTCCATGCATGGAAAATGTCCGATTTCTGCAACCACCGTTTAACTTATGATGAAAAGGCTGATTTCATTTATGATTAAACCAACAATATTGGAAGTATTCTGTGACAGGGAGTTGTAGAAAGTAAAATTGCAAAGAAGAAAGTATTTTCACTTAACTCACAGTCAGAGGGGAGCTGTGTTGTAATGCCAACCAGCTTCAGGCAGAGCTACACTCAAATTCAAAATTGTGTCATCTGTTGTATGCCTTCTGAACATCGTACAGCAGTTAGTGGTCATAGGCATTTATGACTCATTCCAGTGGTCATAAGGCTCAGCAAGTTGTGATCCTGGCTCATAATTTCAGTGGCTATCCAGCAAATAGTGCCTGCTGATTCATTGGGTTTTGGTACATTTTGGCTTTGGAAAAATGGTGTGCCCCAAAGTCTGAAAATCTGTTGATCTGTGTAAAATGGCTTCTCAAATATGGAGGTACTTTTCTTCTGCTAACATTTTCTGGTAGCTGTTTGAAACATTGAGGCCCACTTTAGAAAGAGACTGAAAAGCTGAGAAAACAAACTTAGATATACTAAGTCCATGACTGCTATTTCCTGGAATTTTCCCCTTTCTCCAAGGTATAGCAATCTTGGACACAGTATATATAGGTTTGTGGGGTGCAGTGGGGCTGCAATATTTGATCTCCTCCTGCATTTTCGGTCTTTTTTTCATTGTGTTGGCACTCAACAGTATGAGTGCTGACATTTCAATAGGGAGCCCCATTTTCCTGCTTTAGTTCTCACACAGGATCAGCAGATGTTTTTACCTCAGTCAGGTGAGTAGCAGGGATTCTGACTTATCACATGACAATGTGAAGATATTTTTGTTACAATGGCTAAGCATGCCAAGGCAGTGTGCAAGTGACATGTGACATGGTACTTCTTCTCAAGGATGACATTTTGCGATATTTCAACAAGCAATGGCTTGCTCCCGTTCCACATTCCACGTGTAGAAGATGTTGTGTCCAGGTGCCTCCCTAGTGTCTGAACTGTATAGCAAATGTATTTCTTAGTTTAGTTTTATAGATGAAACAGATTTCCAAAAAAATTTGCATTGCTTCCATTTAGCCATGTCATCATTGTCTTTACTTCAGCTTCCAAAAGTAGTCATACATTATATCCAGGTACCTCTCCGGTCTCAAAAATGTGTAACAAATTAATGTTTTTACTCTGCCTTCAGTACTGGAACCACTTGTGAGTTGTGGTTGGTTCCACTGAACCAGGTCACATTATATTTGAAGGAGAGTTGTATATTTTGCCCTTCATTCTTCAAAGATAAATTCTTCTGTATCAAACTCTGTTCATACCAGGTACATGTAGAATGTAATACTCTGCAGTGGTGTAGAAATCCAGACTTCAAGACATACAGAAACTTGAGCCATTTAGCTAAACTTGCAAAGAAATCAGCCGGTATGGGTTAGTCAAAGCCAAGTAGTCTGCGTTCCAAAACCTACTCCACAGAGCAGGAACACAACACTCACACAGGAGCTTTTGTCGCTAACCCCTGTCATTTCAATTTGGGCACTTGCTTTCAGAGAATACCAAATTTTAGTACAATAATACTCACCCCACCCCCATCATACAACTCATTAATACCTGTGTGGTGAGGAATGTCATATCTCTAGCAGCCTACACATATCTTGCATTCAAGAGCATTTTCTGAAAAATAAATTTAAAAAGCATAAGACAAGCAAATGTAAATATTTTATGAACAATATTTTGGAACTTGTACAATGTAGACATATATTGTTAAAACATTTTGTTAACCAGACCTAAGCTTTCACGCGACAACAAAAAAAAAATTCTTCTATTGAGTGTATGATTATTGAGATATTTATAGAAATATGAAAACATATGCTTAACTGTACTATTAGCAATACAAATAATTCTAAATATCTCTCAAGATGTAGAACTTACAGTGCAAATATCAAAGATAATTTTCTTCAACAACAAGTAATGTTTTACCTCTCATGGACTAGATTGTAAGTCACTTGGTTTTTGAAGTATACATGGAAATGTTTATTTTCATAGTTACTAACAAATGACTAGCAATATCTAAGGTATAGTATGGTATAAATGGACATTTGACAATGAATTTTATTGTCTCCCACCTTGGCATTTTACTGCATATCTCTCAATGACATGTAAGGCTGTCAGCTATGAAAATATAGACATAAATATGAAAATATGAATAATAAAAAGTAACAAGCTGTAGGCCTGAATGAGTTAAATGAGGCACTTAAACTTAGAGCGTACTGAGCAGTCAATTGGTATTGGCTATATCATTTTAGGATAGCTATTTCCTTGACTCTTACTTCTCTGGCTAATAAGGCATAAAAGTGTCTTTATCAATACAGTCAGAGATTTATAGTTTATTTATTTATTTTATTTTACATTTATTGACTGGGCTAGTCTAGCTGGATATATGTCCATTTTCAGTAGAGGCCCGGGGAGAAAAGCTCCACAACAGCTGTATACAACTAATATACATGAGTAAATATAAACATAAGGGGACACTAGTCAAAAATTGGTTATACATAGTAACAAAAAAACCCTTCAAGTTAGGCATATTTACATTACATGACAAAAAAGGAACAGCAATAAGGAAGGGACATATAACTTGGGATATACAATAATAGGTACAAGACAAAAATAGACACTTTTGACAACAGAGTTTAAAGCAGAAACTTAGTAAACTAGAAATGTTAGTTGTGGCAAAAAGAGTTTCAGCCAGGATTGGTGCATGGGCATAGCCATTGTGAATTAAGGAAGGTTTTTAGTTGCTTTTTGAACAGTGGAGTAGATGAAAGGGATATAAGATTAATTGGAAGCTTATTCCAAAAGATTCCAATGGTGTTAGTAAAAAGAGAATCGCCTGATTTGTTATTGGATTTTAAGGTTGCAGCTAGTAACTTATTAGCTGAGCGTAGGATACTTAGATTTTTATATGGGTTGATCAAGATAGAGAGAATGGGAGTATTTGTAGGATGCAAGATTTTGTGGGTGATGGTTAGTTGCTGAAAAAGAAGCTGGTTTTGCAGTTCCAACCATCCTAGTTTCCTTAGATTTTGACAATGGTGAGTACGGAATGGGGATCCAGTGGCAAATCTGCCAATGTTATTATAAGAAGTGGCCAGCTTACTTTGATTGTTTTTGGATAGATTTATAAAAATTGGGGAGGCATAGAGAAGGGTGAAAATTAGGTGAGTTTGGGCAATAGTAGTCCTGGCTATAGGTGTAAGGAAGAGTTTTAGCCTATAGAGGAAACCTAGTTTTCTATTCACTGATTTGATGGTTGAGTTTATGTGCGAGTCAAAGTTGAGGTTATGGTCAATTGTTACGCCTAAGAGTTTAGTAGTTGTGTCTGGTACTATTACAGTGCCATTATTTGATACGATTGTGAAATCAATAGAGGGAGACTTCTGGGTAGGGGTAAACAGTAGAAGTGTGTTTTTTGGGGGGGTTAAGGAGGAGACAGCTTTCAAATAAGGTAAATACTTTTTGGGTGTTAGACTGGAGTTCAGCAGAAGATGCTGCGGTGCAGATTAGGGTTGAGTCGTCGGCATATTGAATACAGGTGGTATGACGTAGGGATGTTTTCGGGTCATTGATAAAAATAGAAAAGAGGAGGGACCCCAAAATAGAGCCTTGTGGGACTCCCTGTGAGATAGGAAGTAGAGTATATAGGTTGTTGTCCCAGAGGACTGCCTGTTGTCTATTTCTTAGATAGGATTCGAACCATTTGACTGCCTGAGTGTCGATTGAAAGTGAAATCCCAACATTACAATCTTATAAATCTTCTTTGATAAACAATCTTTAGAACTTATGATCTTATGGAACTTTTTGATTAACACTATATTATTTTGGCTGAAACCAGTGTGCAACTGAAAAAAAAAATGTGAAAATTAAAACTTTATACGGTAAGTACCTGAATTATGACCGTGATGAAAGACTGAGCATTTTTTGGATTGCTTGTTAAACTTAAATTGAATAAAACTAAAAAAACTAAAAAGCAAAGACTTACAAGAGGTGGGCTAAACCCCAACTTGCAAAAAAAAAAAAAAACCAACAATATAAAACCATACTAAATAAATTAAACAAAAAAAAATGGTGAACACAAATGAACAATCTGTTGCTTGAATGGATGTTTGGTCAAACTGGATTGATGATGAAATCCCTCCCCCACCCTCCAATAGAAGATAGGAATGATCACAATAACCAAGGAAATGAATTGAAAACTAAGCAAACCCTAACCCAAGTCATAACATTAAATCGGAGGAACTTTCAAAATATCGAAAACAGGAACAACAAAACAGAAAAACAGAGGAACAGGAACAAAATAGAGAACCAATTCAACCAAACAAAAGTCCAGTCTCAGCTACCCACCCCTTTGACCATTCCAACCCCAATAATTTACAAATTTTAATTTTAAAATTTATTGTTCTTTTGAGTTCTCAGAAGGAATTGATTGACTTCTTGGAAAAATGAGACAAAACTTTGTACCAGATCAAAAATGAATATATCAAATTTACTGAAAATGAGTTCAAGTGTTTTGTCCGCACCTTAAACTTAATTTTTTATTTTGAGCCAAGCCAGCTTAAAATAAGTGTGCTTTAAACCCTATTTAGTTTTTTACCCACCACCCACTATTATTCTGAATATATTTGAGAATGTTTGCGATCTTCTAAATATTTGAAATTTTCAAAAAATCAAATTCGACTGTCAGAGTAATGTACCCTCATGGTCTCATGTTGTCAATTTAAGGACTGACAAAACTTGTATCAGACTTTGTAAAACCTGATAAAGGAGGGGGTTAGTCATCCTGAGGATATGGACATATGTAGATAGAATGTCAGTCCAGTTCTACAATCTCCCCATAAAACAAGTTCCTTTCCCTGAATGATGTAGGACAACAACACAAAAAAAAAGGATTATTTAGGGATCTATTTATCAAGGAAGAATTGATTGATATTTTCTTCTTTATCAATATTTATTTCCTTCCCTAGGGTCCCAGTTGTTTGGGATCCCTAAGATCCACAAAACCTATAACCCTAGACTGTTTAGATACCAGTAGCCTAGAGGTTGCTAATATTGTTGTTCAACTTGTAATTTGTGCCATCTTTACCAACACATTATATCATATCAAAAATAAAAAAAAAAAAACTAGCAGCCAGGCATTTTTGAATAATGTTGGACATAATTTTCAAATTTATGGGATTGATACGGTAAATGTTGGAATTAGATGCTTTTCAAACACGGGTCTAAATGAAGCATGTAACATTTCAGCTTTTGACTTTTAGTAATTAAAATAAAATATATTGCTAGTAATTGCTGTGATGTCTTTTAGATCAGTGCTATTAACTAACATCATAATCTTTATAAATGTTTTTTATGGTTTGTATATGTTTTTTTACACGTGATTTTTAAATTCTTGTTTTCTTAAACAATTTGTTTTACCATTGGTGCTTTTCACAATTAAGGAAATGACATCATATCCAGTGTTTAAAACTGAGTCAAATGGGTGTTTCTGTTGTCTGATGAAGCTTTAGAATATTAAAATCATTCTTTCTGTGGTGTTCCTGACTCGTGCTTGTGTACTTAAGCTGTTTGTTTCTTGGTTTCTCAAAGTCGATTGAAAGTGAAGTAAGTATATCTATCATTAAGTGATGATTCACCATGTCAAAGGCTTTGGAGAGGTCTAAAAAGATAGCAGAGGTGAGCAAGTTGTTGTTTTGATTTTTATTAATTGAGTTAGAAAAGGATAGGAGTGCAGTAGTAGTACTATGAAAAGGCCTAAAGCCATGTTGGCAGTTGGCTAAATGATTATTTTGGAGGAGATGATCGAGAAGTTGCCAGTGAATGCATCTCTCCATGATTTTTGCCAAAGGAGAAAGTAGAGCAGTGGGACGGAAATTAGAGAGTTTAGTTGAGTTTCCTCCCTTATGTAGAGGTATAATATATGAGACCTTCCAAATAGATGGTATAGTGCCTTCTGTGATGGTCCTATTAATTAAGATAGAGATAGGGTAAGCAAGTACTCCAGCTGCGATTTGCAGAAATTGAGCTGGAAGGAGATCTGCTGAGGGGGTACATGGTTTTAGTTTTTGAAGCTGGGTAAGGATGAGAGAGGTTGAAAAAGGCTGTAATTGGAGGGGAGGAGGTAAAATGGTTTGTGAAAGTGTGTTGGAGATGCTGGATGGTGATAAGGTACTTGGTAATGATTGGACTGAATCCACAAAGAATTTATTAAAGGAAATGGCAATTTGGCTGGGAGAATTTTGAATCAAATTAGCTGGGGTTGGAGTTTTGGAGTGCCCTGGGTGTTGTAGGCTGTTTATACCTGACTATAATTTTTGAGGGTTTTTATGTTGGGCTTGCTGGAGCTTATGGTAGTACTTATTTTTATCTTGGACTATTGATTTTTTTTGTAGCATTTCCCAACTGTCTAAAGATTTCATGATCAGTTGGGGTTTTTGTATTTCTCCATTTAGACCAGATTCAGTTTCTTTGAAGGATTTTTTGTCTTGTCTCCTTAGTGAGCCAAGGTGCAGGTTTGTTCTTAGTTCTGACTGTCCAAGAGGGGGCATGGTGTTCTAGGATTAAAGTAAGAGACTGCAGTGTCAAGTGGTAGGTGTTTAAGGGGTGACCAATTGCAAGCTTTAAGTTTGGCTTGGAAGCTAGCTGGGTTGAGGGTTTTTTTTTGTTATGGACAGTTCTATAGATTGTGTGGTTAGGTATGGGTTTTTTTTGTCTGACAATGAAGATATGAGAATGGTCACTGATAGCATCAGGAAGTATACCTGTTTTATAAGAAAGGGGATTACTGTTAACTAGTATCCAGTCTAAGGTGGCTTGCTTGTTGCTAGGTTTATGGTTCTGGTAGGGGAGATAATGGTTTGATTGAAGCCATACAGGTTTATATGAGTGGTTGGTTGGGCAGAGTTACAACAGTTCCAGTCGAAGTTAAAGTCTCCAAGGAGTATGGTTTCTTGTGGAAAGGATGTGCAGAGCCAATTAAGGGCAGTTTCAAGAGTGTTAATGTTGTTGCCTGGAGGGATATAGGAGCAGATTATGTATAATGATTTATTAGCATTTATCTGTAGTTTAGAGATTAGGATTTCAGCACTACTGGGTGAGGGAGGTTGGGTATTTAGTGGTCTGACCTATAAATGAGATTTATATAGTATTGCTACACCACCACCCTTTTTAATTAGGCGATCTGATCTCAGGATGTTATAACCTGGTAGGAGTATATCATTATCCTTAGTAACTGGTTTGAGCCATGTTTCTGTAAGACATAGGATGTCAAAAGAGTGTACATGTAGCAGGGCATGAAGTTGGGTTATTTTATTATTTAGGCTACGTATATAGAGGTGGCCTATGAGGAGAGAGTTGTTGGTGATAGTGAGGATGTGAGAAGTGATGGGATGGTCAGAATGAGGATCTGAGATTGTATTATTTGGGCCTGGGTTAGGATGTATATCTCCATGCAGTAATAGGAGCTGTAAAGGGCTGTGAAGGTGTTTCAAGAATTTATAGAGGAAAGGGATTTGTTTTCTAGTATGTGGCTACTTAATATGGGTTATTCTATGGAATTTTGGAAGAAGGTAGGATGATAAGTATGCTATGTTCAAGTGGGTTTGTGTGGCTATAGGAGAGATTGAAATTGTTTATTTTAAGGGGAGCTGAAATTTAGAGAGGCTATGATGCTCATAACAAGTAAGGTTGTTGTGTAAGGTAATGGGATAAAAATAGGGGGATAAGAATAGTGAGAGAGAAACCCATTATTGAGGGTAGGCCTGTGTATAGTAGCCATGGCTGGGAGGAATAGGAGATAGATGCTAGGAGATATGAGATAGAGGAAAGAGGAAGGTTAAAGGGTAGAGTTGTTAAAGGGAAAAAAGGTAGATGAAGGTAACAGGTGATAGGATAGGTAAGTTAATGAGATAGTGAAAGGGTGGAGTAGTTAGAGGGAAAAATGAGGTAGATGAAGGTAGCAGGGGACTGGATAGGTAAGTTAATGAAGAAGTGAGAGTTAATTAGTTAATAGACGATAGAGGTGTGGTTTAAGTATTAGTCAGTGTGTCATTTCCTCACTGAATTGGTTTACTGATGCACATTGCAGGGCAGTACCGACCGAATCTGCTAGTCACATGCTGTCCTCATTATGTAACAGTTATGTAATGATTTATGTTTTAAAACCCAGAAAGGATAGCCTTAACAACAACTGTCACACGGTACTGGAATGGTGTGTGCAGGAGAAATCATGAAGCTGTTCATTGATTCTGGACCAGTGGGAAGATATGCTACCATACCATCTCCCATCGCACATGAGACTGAAAACGTATGTTTACTAAATGAATATTTATATTTAGTATTCAGGAATGAAGATGGGGGAGGCGTGACATAAGGAAATACTGCCAGTCCAGGTATCTGGAATTTTGTAAATAATTATATGTCATTTGTAAACATTAATATGGTTTATATAGAATTGTGGCAGAAGGAGATACTGGCAGCACAGCTATCTAGAATTTTGTAAACGATATGTCATTTGTGAATATCAACATGATTTATATGCTTGTCTTACAAATGTATTAGAACTATATGTTATGTATATATTAGGTACAGAAGTGTGTGTTGAACAGGGTTTGTACAGTATTGAGCTTCAAGGATGTGTCCACAGTGTACCCTAATGGAAAAGAACAGAAGTGTATATAAACTATATACCTGTGCAAATGTATATGTTTTAACAGTAGAAATTAGAACATAGAGGGTTAATTGTAAAACATCAAGAAAGTAAGATGAAATTACATTGTTTTACAACTGTGCTATAAAAGTTATCTCTCTGTTTCAGTGCAGTCACAGACACAGTGCCTAGAGCTAGAAGTTTTTTCTATTGTCTTGAAAGAGAAGTAATTACTAGGTTTGATATGTAGAAAAAATTTATTGTTTTATGTCTTCCAGGATCTGCAAACATCTGCGAGATATGTATTTTTTCACAGGGAGATGCTAAAAATGCTTGTACTTTCTGACAATGAGGATTTAGCTTGGGAACTAAAGTCAGGTGACAAAAAAGTGATGTCATCCAAGCTAACCCAGCAGTAATATTTGATATACATTTAAGAATTCTCTCAGAGAGAGACTGTGCATTTTGCATTTTGTCTTTGATCTAACAAGAACATCCACTCATCATCACCTTCTGCATTTGCCTTGCTGTAAGTAGGTTTTTGGAGCACAGTAACTCTCTTAGATTCAGATAGGAACATAGTAAAGTATAGCTTAAATGTTTTCTTTATTTATTTGAGACTGCCCTGCAATGTTGTTTTACATATTTCCTGTGATTTCGAACTCTGAAGTTACTGTGTTGATTTATTGAGTATTGTCTTGTTATTTTATCATTTATTATTAAATATATTTAAACCTGTCTTTGTGGCTCATATTTGTGAGACATATTTAAGCTCCTAGAGTACTTGTATATCTATATGGTGACATTGTACAAGCCACTCCTAAATAGCCTTGCTCTTGGTCAGCATACCATTTGGGTTAATAGTAACATTACACAGTAAGATTGGACACCATTTGTTAAGGGCCTTAGAGTAGCTGATAAAAAGCTGGCTGGTGGCAATTGGAACTACCTTATAGTCTGGCCAGAAGAGGACATAGTAAGTAAACCTGTGTCAGCCTTTCCCAGGTGTGTGTGGTATATAAATCAAACCTCAAAGTGTGTGTGCGTCTGTGTGTGTGTGTGTCAGCTACTTGGGCAGGGACACAAAGCACTGTTTGGACAGAGAGGATGCTGGATGTTTTGGCTTGGCCACTCAGCTGAGATCTCAACCATATAGCTGTGCCAGTGGGGAGTCTTATTGCGAAACTGCAGAAAAAGGGAGAAACCAGCCCCAGACTGACTGTGATCTGTGTGTGTTCTTAAAGTAAATTGCACTTTACTGTGTGTGTACTTACTTCTCATCCTCCCAGTGTGTACGTTTCCCACTGTTGCCAGTGGCGAGGATTGAGGCTCCTTGACTACTTGGCCAGTGCTGGGGCATCACATGGGGATTTACCAAATCCATTCAGTGGAAGTACCCAGGTTAAGGGGGTTGATCTCAGTCCTTTCATAGAAACTAAGCAAAGACTTCAAACCAAAGATTAAGACTAAGGGGTATTGGGCCATCTCCAGTGGAAATTGGTCTGAATGATGCCATCTTTGTGACATAGAACTACTCAGACTGTGATTCTTCACCATTCAGGCAGACTAGTACCCTCCATGAGTCTCCTGAGGAGTGGAATATCATCCTGACCAGGCACTCCAAATCAGATATGTGTGTAATTTTTTCAGCCCAGCCCAGACTCCAGAGACTATAGCCAATTTACTGCCAAATAATAAGGGCAGAGCTTTCAATGGTGTGGTCAGTAGGGATTTCTCTTCTGCCATTTTCTCCTTAGAACCCCAACCTCTCTGTCTGAATTATCCTGGTTCCTTTTTTTCTGATGGATAAGACTATGGAGAAGTTATTCCCCAATTCTGAGATCAAGATTGTCTCTGATTAAAACCCTTGTGATGGATCCTTCTATAGGTTTTCATATAGCCTGCTTTAACTTTGATTCCACTGATGCTGAGGCAAGGGTGGCAGCAGCACTGAGGATGTAACTGGACATTCTCAGACTGTCTTCTTAAAAGGATGACCTGGCCATTAGGATGACTCCCAGTGAGCCATGTTGATTCATCATCAGCAATCTGAGTGTCAGCAAAATCTGCAAAAATATTTGCTAAAACTGCACTAAGCAAAGCTTGGAGGAAACTTTTTGCAGGTGGGCAAGGCCCCCTCTGCCCACCCTGATGTAGAGGGGCAGCTCTCCCACAACCCTGAACTTAGATGTGTTTGTATATACACACACACACATACACACACACACACACACACACACACACACACACACACACACACACACACACACACACACACACACACACACACACACACACACACACACACACACACACACACACACACACACACAAGTTTGTATGTATGCACGCACACTATCGCCAAAATAGTATCAGGGAATTTTAACTGCAGTTTTTGCTGTCACTGGGAATGGTGCCAGTCTCTCCCAAAAGGGTTTGAATATGTTCCACCAGTCATGCATCCAGAATCACAGTTGAGGAAACTTACAGCACAGGCACTTTCTTTTTCCATCAGAACACACAACTAAGGTACTGTTTTTATGATTTTGGTTCTGCTAACTGTCAGTACAGATGTTCATGATACTGCCAGATCTGAAGGTCCACTAGTGGTTAGGCAATTTATGACACATTCAGCATATCCTTACCAACAAAAAATGACAGCTGCCCAGTCAAAGCTGTGCTTCATGGGGTGATGCATGTGGTGAAAACCTTCCCAACCTCTCTGCCACATAATGCCACAGATGTGTGCCAAACCATGCCAAATTTGATATGATGGGACAAAACTAAGATATGGATAGAAAGAACATAACTTGGACTTACGTGATAAAGTTAATGGGAAGAGTGACCAGTATTTTGATGTACAGTATATATTATATGTAAAGTCACAGTTTCAAATCAGTAAATCTCTTACTCATGAAGTAATCTAACTGAGCATTGGACACTTCCTTTAAATTTCTTTTCATATTTTTCAGTTGCTATGAGCTAGTATGACACATAGAGTCTGAGATGCTGTGACACAAAAGACTGAGCTATTTTCCATGTTTTATGTTACCAACAAGTATTGAAAGTTTATCTTTTCATTTACAGTAACTGATTATTATCTTGCATTATGTGGTGCACATACCTACAGTGCTGTTGTTGTTTTTCCTGTGTTCTTTATCCTTTTCACTGTGTGGTTCAGGCACACATGATTGCACTTGCTGTTGTCTCCTGACTGCATATTGTTTTCCGTTTATGATGCAGATTAATAGTGTTCCTTTCTGCTATTTTTGAGTAGCATGTTTACCACTGTTTGTATACATGAGTGACTGAACTGTAATTCTGCCAGCATGTGCCTGAATATAACTATACATAAGCCTAGTGCACGTCAGCTGGTAACAAAAGACTGGATGGCAAGTACACTTGCAGCCAGATGGTAATATGAACTGTTTTTCAGAAAAAGAATGAAAATTAGAACGATAATTCCACATCAGAAGTCTTTTTTTACAGATCCCTTTTCAGAAACAGTTTAAAGTAGCAATTTCATCAGTCTGCTCAGTCTTAGAGTGCGTCTTCCCTGTGGTAACTGAACCCTTCCCTGATTGAGACTATGAATGCAGAACAATCTTTCTGATGAGTGACGTGCAACAACGAATCATAGAACTTTCAGGACCAAGCTGGCAGTGTATCTCATCAAACACATGATACCAGTGATTCTAACTGGATATGGTTCTTGAATTTGAGTCATTTTTCAACATCTGGTGGTGCAGCAGTAGCGTTGTCGCCTCACAGCAAGAGGTTCTCCTCTTCAATTCTTGGCTGGAGCACCTTCTGTGTGGAGTCTGCATGCCCTTCCCGTGGTCAAGTGATGTTAAAGACATGCAGTAGGGGCGTGTGTGAATGGGTGTGCCTTCTTTGAAGGTTGGGTGATGGGCTGGCAACTCGGCACTGTAAAAATCCACTGCCAATAATTAGTGGACCAGAGTTTTCATGTGGTGAGCCTTAACTGGGAAAAAGCTGAAAGACTTTCTTTCTTTTCAACATCCCTTAAACCCTAAAGTTCAGTCAGATATGCACGCTATTGCTAATACTTTTTTACATGGGAGGTAAACACCCACATCCCTATATAGATGTGTTACGCTCTTTGTATCCTTAAACAAGTTTAATTAACTGGCATGTCACAAAACTTGAGGGCTTGTATTAATGCTGAAATAGCGTAGTTGTGAATAATAAAATGGTTACATGTGGGACCCAAGTCAGTATACATTTTCTCTGCATTGCAGTAGCAGAAGTTGCAGGTTGCTGCAGTGATAATTTTGAATTACTTTTGCTTATATGATATTAAGACTATGTTAAAGTAAGGTTAACAAATGATGAGTAGTGAAGCCAGGAACTAAAACTAATGGGTATTTAGAGGAATGTGCATTCTTAAAAGTGTAATGAAATGTAACTGATATATGGTTCTTAAGAGTTGAGTACTCTGGAATGTAGAGTGAATCTAAGCTTAGAGAATGCAAGGTATGGGGAGGTGTAAGTTAATCAGGTGTGTTGAACTAAGAAGGTAATAGACCAATGAGGTGAAGAGGCTGAAGATGTATCAGTGCATATAAAAGCAGACCTAGTTAAGGAAAGTGATTGGTGGTGTGGGCAGGAATACCCATGCCTACACTTCTTACATGATGCTGTTCACTCCATTTCTGGCAGTATGGCATCTCTATTTTTCTTACTTCTGCTGAGTATTGTAATATTTTTTCTAACCATGTCACACTTAGTTTCTAGCTATTTAAATACTGTTATTTCCCCACGTACTGTATGATATACATACAGGTGCAGCTACATAAGGAGGTTAATCCTGCATCTGCAGGGTAGGCTTACATGAAATCCTATCCAGCAATCCATTAGGTCTTAACAGTGCTCAGCTGTTAGCTGCATGTCCCGTGCCCATGCTACTGCTATGTAACATAATCTTTTTTATTATTATTAGATTATCACTTATGATATAGGCAATCATACATTTATATAAATGAAAACAAACCTTACTGACATATTTTCAGTTATAAACATTATACATCACTTATAATCTATCCACTCATTGTCAGTCAAACATTACATAGTTCATTCGATTCTTGCCTTCCCATAAACCTCACTTCTCCTCCAAAACATTACTCTACCTGTATTGTTCCCACAATTCCCATTTTTTGTATGTAATTTGCTCCTAGCCTTGTATAAAGACCCCACTTTCAGTTATTTTATCTCTGTTACTATATTCACTACTTCTAGTATAGGTGGATGACTTGGATTTCCATTTTCTAGTAATTGCTTTCTTGGCAGCAACCAGAATTAAAATCAGCAAGGCCTTACTATGTCTATGCAATTCAGATTCTCTGTCACAGCTCAAAAAGGTAATTTTCTTAGTTACAAAATTTGCTCACCCAGTATTTCTGTTAGAGTAATTTTCAAGGAATTTTTAAAGTCTGCCTATTCATTACAGTCACAAAAAATATGCCTCAAATTACCTCTTTCATTTCCATCGCACCAACATTTGCAATCTACTGGTGGAAAAAATTGTTTGCACATTTCTTGGTGTACAAAAATACCAATGCAAACACTTCCAAACAAATATTCTAAATCTTCTAGACTTTGTTGCATATATGGGAGCCATGCATATATCCCCCCATTGTTTGTTTGTGGAATGCTTATCCAACCTCTCTTCCCAGTTATTTCTAACCTCCCTGATTTTTTCTTATAATTATAATGCAATGTTATGTATGCCCTACGAATTATCCATTTTTAACAGCAGTGTCTGTTATAAATTATATTAGACATTCTACCAGTGCTTGTCTTTTGCTTAAGATCCCCCTGATGTTCTTTGTATTTCACTGTTGCAGTCATCACACTTGGGTTATCTGCTTGCAGGTAGCCCTCAGTCATCCTGAATACCAGAGTGTTAGTATTTCTGTGTCGGATGCTGACGCTTCCATGACTTCAGGTCATCAGGGGTATAAAAACAGGCAGCCGACGCAATTACATCCGTCTTTCTTGCCGAGGAGGAGCCCGAAACAGAAGCAGTTCACAAGTGCCGGTTGGCAGCTACCTGAAATTTTCATTTTCGAGTTGATAATCCTAAAGTCTTCTAAAGCTATGTAATCCATTGGGGATCCTTTTTTTCTTGTTCCAACCGATGTCAGAAAAAGTTAACAATTGTCTTGCTTGTGGAAAGCAAATACCTCACAGAGATTTTCATTCTTACTGCATCACCTGTTTAGGCCCAGACCACAACATCCCTCGCTGTCAGTTTTGTGCCTTGTTTAACACCCAAACCATTTGTCATGGGCTATCTTTGTCACTAAATTTCTTTCTCTGTCAATCTCCATATTCTGAAATGGCTTCAGTAAGCGATCCGACTACCAATCTTCTGAAAAAACATAAGGATAAAGACAGAGACAGACCGCATAGGTCCAAAACTGCCAATGACGCTTCCACTAAGCTAGTCGCCAGTCCACTGGTACTCAGTGAAATGCCTTTGCAGCCCCTAATGCCCATATCTATGGATTTGCAGGCCTCTGCCGAGACCCATTCAGAGTCCGGAATGCTGCGAGATGCTTTTTCAACTATGGAACCAGTGGATGTCTCTACCTTGGATGGGTCTGGAGCCGCTGTGCAGGAACTGGCTTCTAAGGGTGTTTTTCATCCTACCAATGTTCGAATCAAACCGACAACTTCATTTTTAGCCAAAACTACCAAGTTTCTTAGGCCCAGAGTACACACTATGCCTAGAAAACCGACTATCAAAGCGCATGCTCAGACACCCATGCCACAAAAACAAATGCTTAGAATGGCTGAAGACCTTAGTACGCTAATTAGGGGAAGCCAGCCTTCCCCTGCTAAGAGACAAAGAATTCAGTTGCCTTCAGATTCTACAGACCAGGAGTCCGATGACTCTGACCTTTCTAATTATCAGGACTTGCCCTTATCGGCCTATGAGGATTCAGATGCAGAGGAATCCATTCCCTCTACCTCCCCTCCAGAGGATTTTTCTTTTGGTGAAACCTTGCATACGTTACGAGAGCATTTCCATTGGGAATGCCAAGACTATCCTCATTCCAAAAAGAGACACAGAGAATTTTTAGAGTTGCCTCAGCACAGGCCTTTAACTATACCCCCTGTCCTGGATGTTGTGGATGACATTTTCATGGAATCCAGTCTTACTCCTGACACCTTACCTCCGGCCCCTAGGAAATCTGACAGGTACTACAGAGTGCCTGATTCCCACACGTTTCTTTTCAAGAATCCAACTGCTGATCCAGAGATCATTTCCCAGTGACCTAAAGGTATTAAGGCTACTACAGCCAAAAATCCAACCCCTTTGGACAGGGATTCCAGAGCTTTAGACAGATGGGGTAAGAAGGTTTATACCTCTGCAACTCTTGCTATCAGGACATTGAATTACCAGTTTCACATGCTGAAGTACCAGCAACATATTATGGAACTAATTAAACAAAAAATGGTAATATTTCAGGATTGTGCAGAAAATAAAACTTTGGAAGAGCTTATGCATTCTGCAAAACAAGTTAGTAAGCATACTTTGCAGTGTGGTTTTGATGCCCTAGAAGCATCCTGCAGGGCTGCAGTCACTGGCTCTGTACTGAGAAGGCATGCTTGGCTGAAGGAGCAGATCTTGCCAGATCATGTCAAATCCAAATTACTAGATGCTCCTTTAAATAAGAACTGTTTGTTTGGCACCAAAGCAGAAGAAGTTCTTAAAAAGATGTAAGAAAAAGCTAAATCTATGCAAACTGTTAAAGAATTCTTACAAGTGCAACCACCTAGATTCAGTAGGCATTGCCCTTCAAAACACTGGGCATTTCCGGTCCCCTCCAGGCCTTCCCAAACAAGACCCAGGGGAAAGAATCCACCCAGACTACAGTCTCAGGGTATGCAGGGATCTAAGCAATGGAGTGCCCCCACCCCTAAAATAGGGAGTGTTAAGCCACCTCCCTATGGAAAAAGTTCACAATGACTTCTCGACTCTACTTCCCAGCCCTGCCCAATTGCTTGCACCCCTAGGAGGAAAACTTGCCCTTCATGTGAAAAAAATGAATGTCCATCACTCAGGACCGATGGGTCCTCAACATTGTATCCCACGGGTACAAATTTTATTTCCATTCACTGCCAACCCCAAGCGGATTTCCAGACAGTCCTCCAAACCAGTGGGCAGAGGCTCAAAACCAAGTACTTTCCCTGCTCAATATCAGAGCTATTCAGCCTGTTCCAGTAGAACAAAGGGGTCAGGGTTTCTACTCCAGACTATTCCTGGTACCCAGGAAAGAGGGCTGTTGGTGCCCAATCCTGGATCTTTCAATTCTCAACACCTTCCTGGTGGTCCCAACATTCAAGATGCTTACCCTGCAACAGCTTCTCCCGATGCTAGCCAAGGATGCCTGGTTAGTCACCCTAGACTTAAAAGAAGCTTATCTGCACATCCTCATAAGGGAGTCTTGCAGGAAATATCTACGTTTCAGGGCAGGATCTATGCATTGTCAGTTCTCTGCACTTCCCTTTGGTTTATCTACTGTGCCCAGGGTATTCACAAAATGCCTGGCTCCAGCCATTGCATACTGCAGGCAGAGAAATATCCAAATTTACCTGTACTTGGATGACTGCCTGATTCAGGCGAACAGTCAGGAATTGCTGCTTCAGCACCTGGCATTTGTAAAAAGCCTTCTCACCTCATTGGAGTACACCATCAACGAAGAAGTCACAACTGGTACCCAGTCAAAAGATTGTATTCCTGGGAGCAAGCTTGGACATAACTTCCCAGATGGCATTTCTCACTTCAGAAAAACAGGTCTATCTGACAGACTACTTCAAACAAATGGTCACCAGAACCCAGCTATCTGCAAGAAAAATCCAGCAAGTCCTAGGGTTCATGGTCTCATGTATTCTGCTAATTCCATATGCAAGACTACATATGAGGAAACTTCAATGGTACTTAAAAAGTCTTTGGTGCCAAGATTCTCAGGACCTGAAAACAGTCATTCTTATCATACCTTGTCTGAGGGCAGAGTTCCTTTTCTGGGCAGAAGCATGCAACCACAACAAGGGACTGCATTTCACTCAACCCCATGCTGCCCAAACCCTGACCACAGATGCATCAGACTATGCATGGGGGACTCACATGGCAGCCAAATGCATTCCGGGCCACTGGAGCCCAAGGCAAATTCTCCTGCACATCAATCAAAAAGAAATGCTAGCTGCACAGAATGCTCTGATAGCTTTCATATACCTAATCCTTCCAGGACAACTGCTGATAAAAACAGACAACACCACAGTTATGTGGTACATAAACAAGCAGGGAGGAACCCATTCCTACCCACTCTGCAGGTTAGCCATAGCCCTGTGGAACATGGCCTTGGACAGCCAAGTCCATCTATAAGCTCAATTCCGGCCAGGCAAACAAAATTCGCTGGCAGACAACTTAAGCAGAAATCTCCTAGACCCACACAAGTGGAAATTGGAGCCCAGCACCTTCAACCTTTTGATCCAGCGGTGGGGTACCCCAGAGGTGGATCTCTTTGCCTCCCCCGACAACCATCAGTTAAGCAAATTCTGCACTAGGAACCCTCACAGCAGGGCCTGGAAGGTGGATGCCCTATCCTTTCAATGAGAAAACCTCTCAATCTATGCCTTTGCCCCTCTGCCCCTTCTCTCAAGAGTACTACTCAAGATAAAACAAGGCAGGCCAAGGACAATTCTGATTGCCCTGGACTGGCCACACCAGCACTGGTACCCACTCCTGTGCAGCCTGACAATGATGCCACCCCGGCACCTACACCAGACTCCTACCCTGCTGTCACAGCAGGAGGGACAGATTTTGCATCCACAATTGCAAACCCTAAATCTTGCAGCCTGGCTTATTCCTTGAATACTCCACCAGCAACCCTAAGCAAACAGGAGCTGGACATCATTCTTGAAGCCGGAAGGCCTAGTACTAGGAAATCCGATGCTGAAAAGTGGAAAATATATTGTTCTTGGATTCAGTCTAAAGGAAAGGACACAGCAGTGCCCTCCTTACCTCTAATCCTGGATTACCTAGCAGAGCTACGCCATAGAGGCCTATCCTTCTCCTCCATTAAGATTCATGCCTCTGCCATTTCGGCTCATTACAATACTGAGCCACCTCTATTTTCTCACCCTCTCATCAAACAGTTCCTGAAAGGGGCTAACAACTTAAGGCCCCCAAGGAGAGCACCCACCCCTGCTTGGGACCTTAACTTTGCACTGGGAAAACTCACGCTTCACTCTTTTGAACCTGCTGTTTCAGCAGAGTTAAAATTCCTCTCTTGGAAAACCGCCTTGCTTCTAGCCATCACTTCAACTAGAAGAGTGTCTGAGTTACAGGCACTGATGGCTGTGGAACCCTTTATTATTTTCCATGCTGACAGGGTTTCCCTCAGGACTAACCCTTTCTTTATGCCTAAGGTGGTGTCCAGTGTGGCTCTAAACCAATCCATCCATTTGCCAACCTTCTTCCCTAACCCTCAGAATAAAGGAGAAAGGATTTTGAACTCTTTATACATGCACAGACAGCTCAGGTTCTACCTTGTTAGGAATAAGCCTTTCAGAAAATCTGACCAGCTGCTAGTCAGCTTTGCAACAGGGACAGAGGGCAAGGCCATTTCAAAACAAACCATTTCCAAATGGATAGCACACTGCATCCATTTCTGCTACAAGCACCATGGAAAACCAACCCCTCAGGGGGGTCAAAACACATTCCACTAGGGATACTTCTACCTCTACAGCATTTCTCAGGGGATTCTCTACCAGGGGCATTCTGGAAGCTGCAACCTGGAGTTCTGTACACACCTTCACCAAGCATTACTACTTGCCTATCTTTTCCAAATCCAGGGCAGGATTTACTACAGCAGTCTTGCAAGGCCTGCTAGCCAGCCTTAACTCTTCATGACTGCCTCCACCATTCCTCAGCTTTGGGAATCGACCCAAGTGTGATGACTGCAACAGTGAAACACGAAGAACATAGTACAGTTGTGTACACTTACCATAAATGTAGATCTTCGAGTGTATTCACTGTTGCAGACCTGGTTTCCCTCCCTCCAGCCCCCTGTTTTTTTCTGTCTCTTTATCTCTCCTCTCTATGGCTATTCCTAATGGTATTGGTATTTACTTTTTACTGGTGGTGTTTTCCCCACCATATACTAGTTCCCTGTTTGGGGGCTTCTGACATTTGGAGCAAGAAAAACTGATGTAATGGTGTCGGCTGCCTGTTTTTATACCCCTGACGACCTGACGTCATGGAAAAAGTGACAGCATCCGACACAGAAATACTAAGACTCTGGTATTTGGGCCGACTGAGGGCTACCTGCAGGCAGATAACCCAAGTATGATGACTGCAACAGTGAATACACTTAATCATTTACATTTATGGTAAGGGTACGCAACTGTACTTTTCTTTCTCAGTGCCTGTACTCTGATATCAATACGTGATAGGGAAGGCAATCTCTAGTCTGCAGTCCAAATAAATTCTTGTCCTCTTCCTATTCTGTTAACTATCCCTTCTGTAATTATTAGTTCCAAATACCTTGGTTCTTTTGCCAGTTTTCTTCAGTAAATTCCAGCCCCCTCTTGCCTGTTCTCTGTACCCTTAATTGCATTCATCCCTATTGGCAGAATCTCCTTTCTCTATCTCCATCTTGGTTAGTTTCTGCAACTTTATGAATATAATATTCTGTATGATTGTTATTCTCCTTAAGGATCTGCATCCAAAATCCCAGTCTCTCCTTCTTTCTTGAGCTTCTTCCTGTTTCATCATCATCCCTTTCCACTTTGAATTATAGCTTTCTGCTTGTGCTATGTGTATGTGCCTTAACTATGTAGCTCTGAAATGCCCCTTTGAATCAGGTAATCCCAAACCACCTTGTTCTATTGGAAGGATCTTGTTATCTCACTTGACTCTTGCCCTCTTCTCCTCTCATAAAATCACTCAACTTCTTATTAATTGCTATCCTCAGCTTCTCCTCTGGTTCATAAAAATAAGGTAATAGAATCATTTTTAATCCATACTTTTAAATATTTCATTTTATCATGTCCACATAAATATGGGTATTGCTGAAACAATTTGTGTGCAGGCACACAGTGTTCAGCTAATCCCTTTGTTTTATCTTCTTTAATTTCATATCCTGAAAAGTCTTTTTCTGGTTTTATCAGATATAAAATAATATCTGCAAATAAAGCCAGAGTTTTTGACTACCATATCAATTATATCCTTGAATTTCTGATTCCCTTATTTTGTTTGCCAATAGTTCTAAGTATAATATAGATAACAAAGGGGTAAAAGGACACCCCTTCATGGTTCTTCTGCTCAAACAGAAGTCATCAGAGAGGAACCTTCCACTTTAATTTTTATCTCTGATCCCTCAGATATCCTACTAATTAACCTTAATATTGTGTCAGGGAATGCAAATTCTCCATTGCCCTACTCATAAAATCCCAGGTTACTCTCCCGAATCTTTTCTGTGCATCAAGACCCACCAACAACAGTGGTGTTTTCCTATATTCTGCTTTCCTCTGGATCATCATTGTTCTATTAATGTTGTCAAATGTTGCTGCCTGTCCACAAAACCACATTGATCCATATCTATCAATTTTGGCATCATTTTAGCTATTACTCACATACACACTTTATAATTATAGTTTAATATTGAAATGGGTCTATATGAAGCTGGGTCTGAATGGTCTTTTCCATCTTCAGGTAACACAGCCACCCCAGCTTTCTTCCAAGATGTTGGTTCTTCCCTTACTTTTAAAATACTTTTAAAACCTTCCAGGTGTTTACCACTTTCTTCTCTCCTAGCTTCCAAACTTCCACAAGATTGCCATCTATTCCTGGGGACTTTTCTGTAGATTGGCTCTACTTTACAATTTCTGTCTCACCTCTTCCTACCCTAACTGTTAGTAATTGACCATCATCTACCTCTAACCTTAGCATATTTAATTCTTCCATAAACATTTCCTTTTGTACTTTTTCTTGATTTTCACATTCTCTGCTTTTTATGCAGATTTTCCTTTAATTGTTAAAATATTTCTAATTCTAATACCACTGCAGGATCTCTGGTTATTTTCCTTGTTATAGGCTCTATAAGCTTGGCAACAACCCTTTCTGCTTTATGTTGCTATAAATATTGTACTAAAAGGTTTTGTGCTCTGGAGTTAATCATCAAAAATCAGTTAATGTCAAGCTTTCTAAAAGCATGCATATTAGCAAGTCCCTTATTTTCTCTTTAGCACTCTGCAATTGTGCCTTTTCGTGTACTGTGAGATTTCCTGTGTTCTGCAATACTTTAAACTTTGTCAGTCCCTATAAATAATTGTACTTACTTCTTAACCGTATATCTGTTTCTTTTATTTCCACCCTATTTTTAAACTCCACTTTAATTTTATCCCACTCCCTATGTATTTTCAGAAGATATTTCTTTCTTTCCTAATAACTCCCAAATAATGTCTACTACCCATTCCTTAAATTCTTCTCTTTTTAACAGATAAGTAGGAAAGTACCAGTGTCTCATTTTCATTTCATAGTCCTACATTTTATTTTAGTTATTAATGGCTTGTGATCTAAAATAGTTATTGGATGCTTATCAAAACTTTCACTTAAGTGCATGTTCTGTGAAATATAATTTCTGTCTAGCCTAGCCCAGATGTTCATCGTGCATAAAGCTGCAGTCATCACACTTGGGTTATCCTGCCATCAGGCGGGTCCTCGGTCGGACGAATTCCAAAGTCTAGGTCCGGCGTCGGTTGTCGTCACTTCTTCCCTGACGTCAGTGCGGCAGGGGTATAAAAGAGGCATTTCTTGTGGGAAGCAAATACCGCATAAGGATTTTCACTCTTACTGTATACCTTGTTTAGGGCCAGACCACGACGTCTCGGCCTGCCGTTTTTGTGCAAGGTTTAACAAGCGCACTATTAAGCACCGGGCGGAGTTCGCCCTTCATTATTTTGGCAAAAAATTTAATTATATCATGTCGTCGGATACACCGACGCCAGTTTTAGGCAAAAGACGCAAGGATAAGGACAGATATCCGAGGCCTGCACCGAGTACTGAGACCACGCTTAGGCCGACTACAAGTTCTCCGGTTATCAGCGAGGTGCCTATGCAGCCCCTGACTACTGATGAAGCTATTTTACCGGCGACTTCAGTACCCGAGGTCGCAGGCTCCATTCCCACTACAGATACCGACGCCACTCTTGGCGGGGAAACTGAAAATTTAGCGAGGCCTGCCATTACTGAAGGCGTTTTCAGGCCTACCACCTTCTCTATTAAATCCTTCACTAAATCTAAAGCTGCATTGAAAACTAAAAAACAGGGTCCTCAGACCTCCTCTCAAGGCCCCATGCCTAAAAAACAGATGCTTAAAATGGCTGAGGATTTAATTACTCTCATCAGGGGTTCTCAACCCCCCTCAGACAAAAGACCCAGGTTGGCGGAAGACTACCCTTCCTCAGACCAGGCTTCTATTACCTCAGACCATTCTGAGGACCAGGATTATGCCTATTCCCCTTTTGAAGACTCTGATGCTGAGGAGTCTATTCCTTTGGTCTCCCCCCCTGAAGACTACTCTTTTGGGGAAACCTTGCATACATTGAGATAGCACTTCCACTGGGAAGGCCAAGATTACTCAGATTCCAAGAAAAGGCTCAGGGAATTTTTACTGCTTCCCCAGCATAGGCCCCTGGCTATCCCTCCTGTCTTAGATATTTTGGATGTTGTATACGCAGAGGCCAGTCTCAATCCAGACTCTTTACCTCCAGCCCCAGTTAAACCAGACAGATATTACTGGGTTCCTGATTCTCACCAGTTCCTTTATAAAAGCCATACTGCAGACCCAGAAACAATTTCACAAGGTCCCAAGGGGATTAAGGCCTCTACTGCTAAAAACCCTTTACCTTCAGAGAGAGATTCCAGAGCATTAGAAAGGTGGGAGAAAAAGGTGTATACATCAGCCACCTTAACCATGAGGGCATTAAACTGTCAATTTCACATGTTAAAGTACCAACAGTTCTTGCTATCTCAGCTGAAAAACAAAATGACACAAACAGAACAACCAGATTTGAAAGAGTTGCAGGATTTGTTGCATGGAGCAGAACAAGTAGGGAAACATACCTTGCAGTGTGGTTTTGATGCTTTAGAGGCCTCATGTAGAGCTGCTGTAATGGGATCTGTCATACGTAGACATGCTTGGCTCAAAGAGCAAACCTTACCAGATCATGTCAAAGCAAAGTTATTAGATGCACCACTAAAAAAAGATGTATTGTTCGGTGTTAAAGCTGAGGAGGTACTAAAGAAAATGGAGGAAAAAGCGAAATCTATGCAAACAGTTAACAATTTCTTGCAGGTGCAGCCTCCATGCTTCAGCAGAAACTGGCCTTCAAAAAATTGGTCCTTTCCAGCCACGGACAGACCCCAAAGGGGCAGATACAGACGCCCAAGGGGTAGAGGACAACCTCAAGGATCTTACAGAGCTCAACAGTGGCAAGCACCAGCCCCAAGAGGTGGAGAAGATAGACCACAGTCATTTAGAAAACAGACACAATGACTTTCCCCTATGCCTGCCAAACAAAGCTTTAATGGCAGCACCTTTGGGTGGAAAACTGGCATTATTTGCAAAAAACTGGCACATTGTTACAAAGGACAAATGGATTCTGGATATTATAGACAGAGGCTACAGGTTCCACTTTCACACCCTTCCAAAAATGAGAGGTATGCCAAACCTGCCACAAAATCAATGGGCAGAGGCACAAAAACAAATTTCTGCTCTCATGGATATGAAAGCAATTCAAGAGGTACCTGCAAAAGAACAAGGTCAAGGTTTTTATTCAAGACTATTTCTGGTACCAAGGAAGGACAAAGATTGGAGACCCATCTTAGACCTATCTATTCTAAACACATTTCTAGAGGTACCAAAGTTCAAGATGCTCACATTACAGCAGCTTCTTCCCATGCTGGGCAAGGAGTCTTGGCTGGTAACATTGGACCTCAAGGAGGCATACCTGCATGTCCCTATCAGACAAGATTGCAGAAGATACCTCAGATTTCTTGCAGGTTCAACCCATTACCAATTCTCTGCATTGCCCTTTGGCTTATCTACTGCGCCCAGAGTGTTTACGAAATGCCTGGCATCAGTAATTGCCTTCTGCAGACAACAAGGAATACAAATCTACCCATATCTGGACGACTGCCTGATCCAAGTGGACAGCAAGGACATTCTATTGCAGCATCTGGCGTTTGTAATAAAACTGTTAAATTACCTGGGTTACACAGTGAACAAAAAGAAATCAAAACTAATACCTTCTCAACAGATAATTTTCCTGGGTGCCAGCTTAAATACAATGACCCAGACGGCCTACCTCATGCCAGACAAACAAGGGCAACTGTCTCAATACTTCAACAAAATGGCAACTTTAACCAGACTAACTGCAAGGAAAGTTCTGCAGGCTCTGGGGTTCATGGCATCTTGCATCCTACTAATACCATGTGCAAAGCTGCATATGAGGAAACTACAGTGGTACCTAAAAAACTTATGGTCTCAACACAGCTACAGCTTGGAAACAATTATACCACTCATTCCATGCCTACAAAAGGAATTTTTGTGGTGGGCTCAAGCATGCCAAAGAAACACAGATCTCCCTTTCTGTTTACCACAAGCAACTCAAATCATCACAACAGACACCTCAGACTACACCTGGGGAGCACACATGGCAGATCAGTGCATTCAGGGAAAATGGTCCCAAAAAGAGATGCACCTACACATCAACCAAAAGGAGATGCTAGCCGTGCAAAATGCTCTTATGACCTTCAAAGACCTACTGCATCCAGGCCAGCTACTAATAAGGACAGACAACACCACAGTCATGTGGTACATAAACAAACAGGGGGGGACTCATTTATATCCCCTATGCAGGCAAGCTATGACCCTGTGGAACACAACACTGGAATTACAAATTCAACTACAGGCACAATTCCTGCCAGGGAAGGAAAACACACTGGCAGACAACTTAATCAGAAATATGACAGACCCACATGAATGGAAGTTACATCCTCAAGTCTTCTCAAGGATAACTCAGGCATGGGGACAGCCAGACATAGATCTATTTGCTACCCACAGAAATTACCAGTTGGAGAAATTCTGCTCAAGGACCTATCATCCACAGGCCTGGAAAGTGGACGCACTCTCGTTCAATTGGACAAAATTGACAGTCTATGCCTTCCCGCCTCTACCTCTACTGACCAAAGTTCTATTAAAAACCAGAGCAGAGGCTGCAAATGATTCTCATTGCTCCAGACTGGCCACGACAGCACTGGTATCCTCTCCTAAAGAGCCTGTCACACTCACCACCATGGATCCTACCTCAAGTTCCTCTTCTGTTGTCCCAGCACAAATACAAAACCCTTCACAGTCAGCTCAGACCATTAAATCTAGCTGCATGGAGAATACCTTAATTTCCCAACAGACTCTCCTCTCCAAGGAGGTGCAGGATGTCATCTTGGAGGCCAGGAGACCTTCTACTAGGAAAACCTACTCCGCCAAATGGAAAAGATTTTGTTCCTGGAATCAAGCAAAGGGCCAGAATCCTTGGGTAATAAATATATCTCAAATTTTACAGTACGTAGCCGAGATGTTAAACAGTGGCCTTTCCTTCTCCTCAATCAAGATCCACACTTCAGCCATTTCAGCAAAATACAATACGGATCCTGCTTTATTCTCACATCCTGTATTAACGCAGTTCCTCAGAGGGGCCAAAAATATAAAACCCCCACGGAAACCACCAGTCCCAGCTTGGGACCTCAACTTCGTATTGGAAAAGCTGACCCTGCCTCCTTTTGAGCCGGCCTCTTCAGCAGAGTTACAATACTTGTCGTGGAAAACAGCCTTCATTTTGGCTATTACCTCAACACGCAGGGTTTCGGAGCTACAGGCCCTCATGGCTGTGCAACCATTCATCATTTTCCATCAGGACAGGGTTTCCTTACGAACCAACCCTACCTTCATGCCAAAGGTAGTATCCAGTGTAGCTTTGAATCAGACTATTCATTTACCTACCTTTTATCCAAACCCACAGAACAAAGGTGAGAGGCTACTACATTCCTTGGACATTCACAGACAAATTCGTTATTACTTGGACAGAACAAAGTAATTCAGGAAATCTGAGCAGCTCTTTGTGTCCTATGCTACCGGTGCTCAAGGAAAGGCTATTTACAAACAGACTATTTCAAAATGGATAGCCCACTGCATACACTTTTGTTATTCATTTCATGGAAAATCAGTACCTGTATACATCAGATCCCATTCCACCAGGGCTACAACTACCTCTGCAACTTTTCTCAGGGGGGGTCCCTACCAAGGACATTTTGGAAGCAGCCACTTGGAGTTCAGTGCACACTTTTTCCAAGCACTACCACCTTCCACTATACTCAAAATCTAGAGCAGGCTTTGCCACAGCAGTTCTGCAGGGCATTCTAGCCCCTCCTAATTCAGCTTAGTACTTATTTAGCTTTGGGATTCTACCCAAGTGTAATGACTGCAGCTGTATGCACGATGAACATAGTACAGTTTTGTACCTACCATAAATGTAGATGTTTGAGTGCTAATACAGCTGCAGTCCAGGTTACCCTCCCTCCATCCCCTCTTAGGACAGGACTTATGACAAACACCTTTTCATACAACCTATTTGGGGTATTTCTTTATGGTGTATTTGTTTGCATCTACTGTTTTGATTTATTTACTTATGTATGTTTGCATAACATCATGTTTTGCCTTCCTTTCTGGGGGCACCTGACATCTGGGGCAAGAAAAACTGAAGAAAATGGCGTCGGCTGCCTCTTTTATACCCCTGCCGCACTGACGTCAGGGAAGAAGCGACGACAACCGACACCGGACCTAGACTTTGGAATTCGGCCGACCGAGGACCCGCCTGACGACAGGATAACCCAAGTGTGATGACTGCAGCTGTATTAGCACTCGAACATGTACATTTATGGTAGGTACAAAACTGTACTTTTTTATACCTTGCGGAATAATGTATAAATTCTCTCTGAACTCCATCTACTAAATTCACCTCTTCCATACCAAATATTTTCATAAATATCTTCAAAACTCTAGCATCTTTTGTTACATTTTCCCTTCTAGGCTCCCTAAATGCATTCTCACTGTTGCAAATTCTATTCCCCACCTTTAAGTAATATTCCTTGTTGAAAACTGATTATTTCTCCCAGAATTTTCTTAAGCTCCATTGTAGCAGTTTTATTTGGAATATAAATACATGCCAATGTAATCCACCTCACTTGCCAGTAGCCCCTTCGTACTACGAATCTACCATTATAATCTTTTTCATCCACTTCTATCACTATTGGAGCTCCTCTTGCAATTCATATAAGTACTCCCCTTTTCCTTTGTCCCAAATATTCTGCTGAATAACCATCCTGAAAGCCTTTCTTTGTCAAATTCATATGCTCAATTTTTTCCAGATGTCTCTCCTGTACCGTAGATATTTGTGCTCTGAATTTCTAATATTGTTCACTACTCATTTTTTGTGTATATCTGTGAGACGATTTACATCTAAAAATAACATGAAAACTGTTGTCATGCTAGTTTCAGATTTTGTGTTACATGGATACACTGATATTTGGCAGGTTGATCTATACAGTTGTTTCTTGTCATATCCATTTGAACCTATGTCACATCTTACAAGAATTTTTGTTTTAGTGAAAGCCCTCAATAAATAAATAAATAAACCAGATAAAACCCAGAACATATTAAGTTAATACTAACGCATAAAATATATAAATCTTCAAATAACAAAGTTTAACCCTTCTAATAGGAATAATTGTCCCAGATTGACAGCCACACTCACATGCTGGAATTAACCTATAATGAAGGTTATCAATGCTAAGATGCATTGTATAGCCTATGCTTTCACTTCCACTAAGTGCTGCTGTTTTTGTGTTATCTTTATTTATCTCCCAGATGCAGAAAACAACTTGAATGCATTCAAAAACATGATCTCCTGGCCATTGAATGAAAGAATGAAGTTTTCTGTTTTTTATTGCCCCCTTATCAGATTGTTGGCCTAGAAAGATGAGAACCAGATACACAGTTGCCTTCCACTACAATATTGATCAGTGGACATTTTTTGCTAGTAGAAAACTTTTTTACTATAGTCAGGGTTCTTTTATTTATTTACTTCCCCTTAAATTTTGTAAGCACATTAAGCCAAGGGCATTGATCCAATCATCCCCCTATGCAAAAATAAGAAAACGCATATCAGATTGCTTTTTTATCTGGGCTTTTGTGTCTATTTACATTGCAGTGCCTACATTCCTTAAAACTGAACAAGAAGAAAGAAAGAAGAAGAAGGAAAAATAGGGGCACCTGCTTACTTTATTATCCCTATTACACACAAAAATAACTGAAAAAGCTGTACTTTATAGCATGCAGTGTATGTCATGTATTATAAAAATGCTGTTAAGAACAAAAGTTTGTTTTACTACACTTAACTTTTTCCTTCCTCTTCCCATCTCGTAAATGTTCTTCCAAACATTAATGACATAAAGTAGGGCATATGCTTTAAAGTTACTAAAAGTTTAACAAAGTAAAAAGGTCCAATATTTCCAGGATCACAAATGTAATGAATGCTTTGTAATCCCATATTTATTTATCAACTTATGAGTAACTCGGTTTTCTTCCTGTTGATCTCTATCTCCCATATCCAGTATCTAGTTAATTTCCAATGTACTTCTGATTCTTCTAATCAACTCTTGTGCTTTTTTCTGTCTCAAGTTTTCCTTTGGAACACTGGAAAATGTTTCAATGACATAATCCATGAACTTTATTATCAGAAAAATAATAGTCTCTCTATGAGCTTTATTATCAGAAGCATAAGAAACAGAACACCTTCTGATTGATAGGTCATTTTTTTTGTTAGACAAACTTTTGTATTTATGCTGTGCATCAAAAATGATTTTGACCCTGCAGAAAAAAAAATTCTGAAAATAACTGGATACAGCATCTGAAATCTCATACCTGCTTCTCAGCATTCCCTGACTGCTGGAATAAATTTAATTCTCTTCTGTCTGGTGCACAGTGAGTAATCATTTTCCACAAACACTCTACTGTCCCCCACTTTTAGTTCTTTGTACTTCTGCCTCAGTTTTGTCAGAATCAACTCTTTCTGCTTGTAGGATTAATTGCATATTTCCTATTAAAGGTCTGTTTTGCTTTTTCATAGCCAGGATTAAAGCATAAACACAATGTGCCCTTTCAATTAACAACTCCTCCTGTAGAATACCAATCCAGTTGCTTATTTGTCTTTTCATACAATTAATACAGTCTATTCCTTCCAGTTTTCTGGTACAGCAGAAAATTTCAGGTTTTTCCTATGTGATCTGTCGTTTAATTCAGCCATTTTTGTAACATCTCTTCTTGAACAGTCTCATTCTCAGCCAGCCTTTTCTTCATTTTGACTTCTGATTTTTGCAGTTCTGTCAGATCATCTGACTATCTCTTTAAAGCTTCTTCCATTTTCCATCCTTTTCTTGTTTGATTTGCTATACTCCTTCAGCATTTCATTTCATTTAATCAGCTCTGAGCACATTTGACTTATTTCTTCCTCTAGATTACTGGAAGTCATGTCTTCCACCAAATCTGGAGCTTGAACTGCTTTTTGCTGAACAACTGCAGGATTATTCACAGCCAGTATTTTATCCTCACCTTTTGTGATTGATTTTTCTTTCAGATTTTCTGACTTTCTTTTTTGCTGGCATCCATGCAGTGTACTTACTAACCAGTTACTGAAATTTACGTAAAAAGACAAATTCACTGGCTGTCTTTTCTGAGTCTCTGTTTCCAGACTGGGAGAGATGAAATTAAACTGTTACTCAATGTGCAGCCATCTTGGAAGTCATGTCTAACATCATCTTGAGCAGAGATATAATGGGTCCATGCTACGCACTGTTCTGGCAGCATAAGAAGCAAAAGTATCTGTAGAAGAATTATATATATGGAAATGCAACCATGTATTCAGACGGCATGTAGCAGAAACACTGGTATTTCCTTAAGGGGTTCTTTGAATATATTTCATGGGCCTTCACTGCAGGAGGTTTAATGTATTACACAGTGAAAATTCTAGATTTTGGGGGGGGGCTTTCTTGTAGTATTTACTAAATTGTCTGTGTAACTTTTGTACCCTTTTGTTTGGATGTTATAAAAGAAGATAATTTTAAAATATGTACTCTTCAGATTCTTTTAAAGCTGTATGGCTGAAACATTGTTATGTCGTTAAGAGGTTATTTGCATATATTCAATGGGCCTCCACCGCAGGTGGTTAATGGTATTACACTGTGAATAATCTTGCTTTTCTGGATTGTTCTTCTAGCTTTCATTAAATGGTTTGTATGTGTGCCCTCTTTACCCTTTGGTTTGAAGTCTACAGAAGAAGATCATTTTTAAAATACATCTTTTTCAAATTTTCAAACATTATATTAAATTATAATAAATGAATAAAAGTATAAATAAATAAAAAGTAGCCTGTTTTTTTGGTTTTGAGCTTGAGGTATGAGTTACAAAGCAATGTTTCAGTCATTGTTAAAGCTCCTTGAGTATTTTTATGGAGGTATGCCACATTGTCAGATGTGCAAATGAGTGTGGAGTCATCTGTGTACTGTATTAAGGAGGTCTGTTTTGGTATATGTGAAGGGTGTTGGTGAGAATGTTAAAGAAAAGGGGGCCAAGGAGAGAACCTTGTGGTACACTGGTGGTGACTAGGAGGTATAGAAAGAGGGTGGATTGCCATTTTACTGGCTGATACCTATTGGATAGGTAGCATTTTTACCATAGAAGTATGGGCTGAGAGAGACCTAATGAAGCAGAAATTTGCTGTGACAAAACTGTGTCAAAGTCTTTAGAGAACTCTAAAAGTAAGGAGGAGACTAGTTTCCCATTATCTCTAGCTTTATTGACAGTATCTATGTATATCTATAGATATAGATATGTCAGGGGTACAGTGTTTGTACTATGGGAAGGACAGAAGCCATGGTGCGTGGGGGACAGAAGTTCTTCCTTCTGGAGATAGCTTAGCAATTGTTTTTGAATACATTTTGCAAGTATTTTGGAGAAGGGGGATTAGATTGCTATAGGTCTAAAGTTAGTAATGTCTGTTGAATTTCCTCCTTTGTGCAGAGTGTTAATGTGTGATTTCTTTCTAGAAACAGTGAACATGTGATTGCTGGACTGACCTATTTATAAAGACTGAGACACGGTGGGCAATGCTTTCATCTGATATTCTAAGGTACCTGCTATAAAGGTCATAGGTTCATAGGTTCATAGGTAGGTACTAGGCTATCAGCCCAAGGGCCTGCGTAAGCCTAGCCAACAAGGTTCCCTGGCTTACGTCACCCAAGAAAGTTTTTTTCCTGTGCCACTGTGAAGCAGAGATACAGAAGTGATCCCCAGGGTGTATTTCCTATTTCCCATCCACTCATCAAGATTTTTCTTGAAGAGTGCTAATGAAGAACTTTGCTTGACATGGATGGGTAGCCTGTTCCAGAGTATGGGAAGTCTCTGGGACAGGAATCTATCCCTCCAATATGTCCTGTTTATTGTGGTGACAAGGTTTAGGTTCGTAGAGCATGTAACTTGGAGGGATTGGGATTTCTTTAGGTGTAGCATGTCCAACAGCTCTGGGTTTAACATAGCTTTATATGTTAGGCAGAGATCCCCTCAGAGTAGGCAATATGCTACAGAGTAAAGCTGGAGATTTTTGAGGCAGTCAGTGTAGTGCATTTGTTTGAGGCCAGTAATCCTCTTTGTGAGGTACTTCTGTGGCCTTTCCAGCTGCTGCAGATGTCTTGTGAGGTACATTCCAAAAGGGACGTTGTACTCTATAATGGGTCTAATGAGTGTCGAGTAGAGGGGAACAATGACCTCTTTTTTCCTGGATGAGAACCCTTTTATGATGAGGTGTGCCATGTAGAAGGACTTCCTGACTACTGTGGCAATGTGACTATCAAAGAAGACACTACTGTCCACCTGGGTCCCAAGGTCTCTTATCACACATTCGGTATTAAGTAGATTGCTGCCTATGTGGTAATTCATGGGTACAGAATTTTTACCAAAGGGGATGACACTGCACTTTTTGGCATTGAGCTTGAGGCCATGGCTCTGACACCAGGCATATGTCTCAGCGAGGCCCTTCTGTAGGATGTCCACATCATTTGGAGACTTTACTATCACTCCTAGTTTGCAGTCATCTGTGAATTTCGTTAGTCAGTGGCCTTCTGTGTTAGCCTGTACTTCATAGAAGTAGATACCAAACAGGAGAGGTCCCAGGACAGAACCCTGTGGTACTCTCCTTGTCACTGCTTTGAGGTCAGATTTGGAGTCTGCAACTTTTACAGTGTGGGTTCCGTCAGTGGGCCAGTTGGCAACCCATCTTGTAACGTAGGGATTTATACCTAGTTTAGTGAGTTTAGCTATAATTCCAGAATGGGGGATGGTGTCAAAAGCCTTGGCGAGGTCAAGATAGGCTGTGTGAACCACCTTACCCTCATCTACACCTTTGGTGACTGCCTCAAAGAAGTCGATCAGGTTCAGGAGGCATGATCTTCCTTTCACAAAGCCGAAATGGGTGGGATCCAGAGTTTGGAGGTTACCAATGTCTTTGTTTATGAGTTCCGTGATGATACGTTCCATGGCCTTGCAGACCAGGCTCGTCAGGCTAATAGGTCGATAGTTCCTGGGATCAGTGGTGGCTCCCCCTTTGTGGAGTGGGATAACTTTTGCTGTGTGCCATTCAGTGGGCACAAAGCCTGATTCGAGGCTATTATTGAACATGGTGCTTAAGTGGGAAGCCAGTTCGTTCTGATGTTTGTGTAAAACACAGGCTGGTATGTTGTCCAGTCCCATGGATGCTGTGTTTTTGGCTTTAGAGAGTGCAGCTTTTACGTGCGTAGTTGTGATTACAGGGACTCTGCATTCTTCCTGTATAGATATGAGCCCTTTGGGGGGGGGGTAAAGTTAGCACTGAACCTATCTGTCAGGATGTTGGCAATATCAGTTGGTTCTGTAATTTTCATGCCTTTGTGCTGTAACTCAGAGCAGATCTGGGTGTTGCCATCAAGATTCTTGACATAGCTATAGAATGCTGTGTGGTTGTCCTTAGAAGTAGTGGCGATTTTGTTTTCATAGTTAGCTTTGGAGCATCTTATAAGGGATCTCAACTTCTTACTGAGGCTGACCAGGGAGCTCCTCCACTCATGGGATTTTACTCTCTTTTGCAACAGTTTCTTCCTTCTGTTGTGCAGTTTGTTTATGGCAGGGGACCACCAGATTGGCTTCCATTTTTTGGAGGATAGCATCTTGGTTTTGTTTGGGATAGCACGATCCATGCACTCGTGTAAGTGCTTATAGAGTGCATTTGTGTAGGATTCAGCAGTTGTTACTGTATTGTCCATCTGCATGGGTGTCATGAAGTTCACCACTTCTGTCTTAAGAAGCATGAAGTTGGCTTTGGAGATTTTTTTACCATGGTTTCCTTAATGGGGTATGGGGGCGGGATGTAGATATCAAGGGTGTTTGGTATGGTCGGATCGGACCAACGAGCTGGAATACAGTATGGTTTGAGTTTGTTTAAGAGTAGTTTTATGTAGGATGTGAGCACAGGTTTGAAGGTTAAGGTAGATGTGATAATGCTGGTAAGGGTTAGGATTAGAGGTTGAGGAATTGTTGGTTACAGATGATATGCAATCTATGAAATAAGAGACGAATTATATTGTGGTTTCAAGTTATGTTATTGGGAGATGGGTTAAGGCTGAATTTATAGCCGGGATGCAAGATTTCTTTAATGGCTGTCCAGAATTTTTAGGGTTGTGTTTACTATTATTCTGAAAGTTATTATAATATAGTTTTTTTGTCTTCATTAATTTACGGAGTGTTATATTTCTGCCATTCTTTCCATGCTCTTTCTGTATCCTGCATTATCATGCTGTTCTTTTTGGATAACCAAATTACATTATGTGTTCATAGTCTCTTCCTTCTAAGAGGTACAAGGTTATTTAGGATATTCAGGAAAGCTGCATTGAATTAATTCACAGAATAATCGGAAGGGAGGATTTTTAGGAAGTTCCAGTTAATCAATGATAAGTTAATGATGAACATTTCTGGGTTAAACTTGGACAGGTTGTGTGTTGTTTTATAAACATGTTGTTTAAATGGATATGTAATATGTCTGGTTGTATAGATTGGGAGATGATCACTAGAACAGTCAGACATTGTACCTGAACTGATGTTTTTGCTAGGGTCCGGTTCTAAGATTCAGTCTAATAGGGAATTTGATGTCTTGCTATAACGTGTGAGGCTGTTCATTGTGTAAAACCAAATAATTTCAAGCTAGATGTAGGGGAGTTAGAGTTTCTGTCCATCAAATTTGACACTTAAAACACATACTAGTATTATTTCTTCTGGGGCTGATATGGATATGCAATGTAGGATCTCTTCCAGAATAACTGTATAGCCACCAGGAGTGATGTAAAGAACAGAAATATATATTTGTTTGTAATGCCTTAATTTCAGGAAAGTTATAAGAAGCTCTTCTGAACTGAATTTTAATATAGGTTTGTTGTAGAGGAAAATGTGGTAGTTGATGGGAAATATTAAAGCAAACCACCAATCTTCCTCTTTATACAATCATTACAGATGATATTATAGCTGGGAGGTAATTTCAGAGCCATTTATGCTGGGTTTAGGCCAAGTTTCAGTCACAGCAAGAATATCAGGCTAATGTTGTATAATCCAAACATGTAGTTCAGCAATTCTATTTCTTATACTTCTGACATTTATGGCAGCAATAGGTAGATTATTAGAGATAGGGGTTAACCTTTCTAGGGTTAGAATAGTGTGTGGAAGAGTATTGTTTGATGTTCACTGTGATATGGGGCCAGGCTTGGAGTGAGTATCTCCTAGAAGGATTTAATAAATTGGGGAATTACTGATGCTTGTTTTTGGAGAGTATTTTTCCACTTAATTTTGTTTTAGTTTGAGCTGAAATGGATTTAATCAGTCTATTTCTAGTAAAGGTGAAGGCCATCATTAAATAGGTTTGGTGCGATGTTTGAAGAGTGCATGGAGGAGGTATGACTAGATGGGTGGGATAGAGTTGGAAATATGTTGAGTGCTATTATAGAGTCATGGTAGGATAAAAGATGACTCAGTAGCAGGAGAAGAACAGAGGATAAGCTGAGTAGCAGCATGATTAAGTAAAGGGATCTCTGTGTTATAGTTGGCAGGTAGTAAGGAAGTTAAGATCAAGAAAAAAAATAAGTTACAGGATAGAAGGATATTTAGTGGTGGTGGAATATGAAAACTGATGGGGAAGGTAGGAAAGAAGTACTTTCTATAAAGGAAGAGAGGTAGGTTGTCTTTGTACTTTCTCTGGAATGTAAGGAATATGGGGGTTAAAAGGCTACAGATTAAGAATGTTGGTAAAATAGGATGAAATGGGGGTTTATTTTGCATGTAAACATTTTATAGCTTTATCAGATTTGTCTGCTCTATATTTACTTCTTGCTGTTTTGAAACAGGTTGCTTCCTTTGTTACTAAAATGCTATAGATCTCTTACAAGTATTTCATAATCTCAAATCCTCAAACCATGTCATCATAGATTGTTTAGATCTTAAAGCCTTTTAAATAACTAAATGTAACCAAATGTTAAATGTTTTGCTTTTATTAGCACATAGCCAAAAAAGGTTGGGCATGGAGGAATTTCATGAAAGGCTAATCTTAATTTCTTTTTTTGACAATTTACATGCATTTCAGTAACGGCATCTTTCATGTGGTTTAAAGGTACATGATTCAAATCTTTTGTCTCCACCATTACTTAATATTTTTGAATACTTTTATTTTTAACATAGTAACCTATTACACATGTTTTAAATTTTCACCAAGTTCCCCCCATTCAGACAAGTTACTGTAGTACATTCTTTGTTCAATGCAGTTCGAGGCTTTACTTGATGTTTTAGGGTAGAGTCACCCAAAATAAAAAAATTCCATTCCTTTTTTCCATTGTTTCTTACAAAGCTTGATTTAAATTCCCTTCATTATCTTTAGCACTGCTCGTGTCTCTTCTTTTCATTATTTTATCTACTTCCTTTGCAGCCCTTTGCCTGTTAACTTTCTAACCCTTTTTAACTGTCCTGTTGGTTTTAAGTATAATATTTTTGAGACAGCCCTCACGTTTTCTATTTCCTTGTTCATGCACTGATTCTTCTCATCACTCATGCCTACTGTCATGTGCAACAGCCCATTCATTTGATAGGTTACATCTCCTGTCGTAATACTATCTACATGAGGCTCTACAATCATTTCTGCTAATATTCTGAGCTTTTCTCCTGCTGATATTATTAACAATAACTATTTCAGGAAAAATATGCTCACAGGCAATACATTCACCTTTAGAGGTGTTATTATTTTAATTTATTTAGTACGTTCAAGAGATTCTTTGTTAGTTTATTTCAGTAATTTTCCTAAATCCTACCTATAAACTAGTTCTATTTTTTTTCTTTTCTTGGCTAACAGCATAGGAGTTCTCAAATTCTAATTTTTAGGGAATACATGTTTTTTTTTTAACTTGGGTGGCACAGTGGCACAGCAGATAGCATTGTCACCTCACAACAAGACGTTCCCTAATTTGACTCGTAGCTGGGGTGCCTTCTGTGTAGAGTCAGCATGTCGTCCGTGCTTTCACATGGGTTTCCTTGCACATCTGAAAGACATGCAGTAGGTGGATTGGACACTCTCAACTGGCCAGAAGTGTGAATGTGCGTATGAGTCTGTGGTGTGGATGAACTACCACAACAGGGCTAGCCACTCGGTGGTGTAAACCTTGGCTCTAGATGATTGTCACTGTTGAAGTGACCCCAAAATCACATGTGCTAAAATGGAAAAAACAAGTTGTGTATGGATGGACATGTTTTTTAGCTTTAATCTCTTATTTCTTAGTTGATATCCTATACTACTTCTCTTACTAATTTTTACTGCATCACTTTCATATCCTTCACATAGTACTACTGTCTAACACATCACTTTCACATCCTACATTTAACCTGTAGCACTAATGTCTAACACATCACTTTCACATCCTACGTTTAACCTGTAGCACTACTGTCTAACACATCACTTTCACATCCTACGTTTAACTATGTAGCACTACTGTCTAACACATCACTTTCACATCCTACATTTAACCTCTAGTACTGCTGTTTAGCACATCACTTTCACATCCTACATATAACCTGTAGCACTACTGTTTAACACATCACTTTTACATTCTACATTTAACCATGTAGCACTACTGTCTAGCACATCACTTTCACAGCCTACATTTAACTTATAGTACTGCTATCACATCACTTTCACATTGTACATTTAACCTGTAGTACTACTATCTAACACATCATTTTCACATCTTACATTTAACCTGTAGTACTGCTGCCTAACACATCACTCTCACATCCTACGTTTAACCATGTAGCACTACTAACACATCACTTTCACATCCTAAATTTAACCTGTAGCACTACTGTCACATCACTTTCACATCCTACATTTAACCATTTACTGCTACTGTCTAACATATAACTTTGACAACCTACAATTAACCTGTAGTGCTATTGTCTAACGCATCATTTTCAGATCCTACATTTATCCATGTAGTACCACTAACACATCACTTTCACATCCTATATTAGCCTGTAGTACTACTGTCTAAACCATCACTTTCACATACTACATTTAACCATGTAGCACTACTGTCTAAGACATCACTTTCACATCCTCCTACATTTAACCAAGTAGCACTACTGTCTAACACATCACTTTCACATTGTACATTTAACCATGTAGCACTACTGTCTAACACATCACTTTTAAATCCTACATTTCACCATGTAGTACTACTGTCTAACACATCACTTTTGCATCCTACATTTAACCATGTAGCACTACTGTCAAAACATCACTTTCACATAGTACATTTAACCATGTAACACTACTGTCTAACACATCACTTTAAAATCCTATATTTAGCCTGTAGTACTACTGTGTAACACATCACTTTCACTTCCTACATTTCACCATGTAGTACTACTGTCTAACACATCACTTTCACATCCTACATTTAACCATGTAGCACTACTGTCAAAACATCACTTTCACATTGTACATTTAACCATGTAGCACTACTGTCTAATACATCACTTTCACATCCTATACTTAACCATGTAGTACTACTGTCTAACACATCACTTTTGGAGCCTACATTTCACCATGTAGCACTACTGTCTAACACATCACTTTTACATTCTACATTTAAACATGTAGCACTACTATCTAACACATCATTTTCAGATCCTACATTTAACCATGTAGTACTACTAACACATCACTTTCACATCCTACATTTAACCATGCAGCACTACTATCTAGCACATTACTTTCACATTGTACATTTAACCATGTAGTACTGCTGTCTAGCACATCACTTTCACATCCTACATTTAACCATGTAGCACTACTGTCTAACACATCACTTTCACATTGTACATTTAACCATGTAGCACTACTGTCTAACACATCACTTTCACATTGTACATTTAACCATGTAGCACTACTGTCTAACACATCACTTTCAAATCCTACATTTAGCCTGTAGTACTACTGTATAACACATCACTTTCACTTCTTACATTTCACCATGTAGTACTACTGTATAACACATCACTTTCACATCCTACATTTAACCATGTAACACTGCTAATACATCACTTTCACATCCTATACTTAACCATGTAGTACTACTGTCTAACACATCACTTTCAGATCTTACATTTCACCATGTAGCACTACTGTCTAACACATCACTTTTACATCCTACATTTAACCATGTAGCACTACTGTCTAACACATCACTTTCACATCCTACATTTAACCTCTAGTTCTGCTGTCTAGCACATCACTTTCACATCCTACATTTAACCTGTAGCACTACTAACACATTACTTCTACATCCTACATTTAACCATGTAGCACTACTGTCTAACACATCACTTTCACAGCCTACATTTAACCTGTAGTACTGCTGTCTAGCACATCACTTTCACATCCTACATTTAACCTGTAGCACTAGTGTCTAACACATCACTTTCACATCCTACATTTCACCATATAGCACTACTGTCTAACACATCACTTTCACATCCTACATTTAACCATGTAGCACTACTAACACATCACTTTCGCATCCTACATTTAACCATGTAGCACTACTAACACATCACTTTCACATTGTACATTTAACTGTGTAGCACTACTGTCTAGCACATCACTTTTACATCCTACATTTAACCTGTAGCTCTACTAACGCATCACTTTCAGATACTACATTTCACCATGTAGCACTACTGTCTAACACATCACTTTTACATCCTACATTTAAACATGTAGTACTGCTGTCTAACACATAACTTTCACATTCTACGTTTAACCATGTAGCACTACTAACACATCACTTTCACATCTTAAATTTAACCTGTAGCACTATTGTCACATCACTTTCACATCTTACATTTAACCATTTACTGCTACTGTCTAAAATATAACTTTCAGAACCTACATTTAACCTGTAGTACTATCGTCTAACACATCATTTTCAGATCCTACATTTAACCATGTAGTACTACTAACACAACACTTTCACATTATACATTTAACCATGTAGCATTACTGTCTAACACATCACTTTTACATCCTACATTTAACCTGTAGTACTGCTGTCTTAACACATCACTTTCACATCCTACATTTAACCATGTAGCACTACTGTCTAGCACATCACTTTCACATCCTACAGTTCACTATGCAGTACTGCTGTCTAACATATCACTTTCACATCCTACACTTAACCATGTAGCACTACTGTCTAAAACATCACTTTCACATCCTACATTTCATCATGGAGTACTACTAGCACATCACTTTCACATCCTACAGTTCGCCATGCAGTACTGCTGTCTAGCACATCATTTTCACATCCTACATTTCTACTGCTGTCTAAAACATCACTTTCACATCCTACATTTCATCATGGAGTACTACTAGCACATCACTTTCACATCCTACAGTTCACCATGCAGTACTGCTGTCTAGCACATCATTTTCACATCCTACATTTCTACTGCTGTCTAACACATCACTTTCACATCCTACATTTATAAGATTATAGTCACACAGGTTTAAATTTGTCCAGTACCTTTTTTGCTCTTCCTACTTGCTCTTATATTTTCAGACCTACAGTCTAATCATTTACACAATCTCTGATTGTTAACACTGCTTTTTACTCAACAGAAACAATTCCCATTATATTGTCAAGCTTAATATTCGCTCCACTCCACAACACTTTCAATTTATCACCAAACATAAAGTCCTAATTTAAAGTATTTGCTGTGTTAAAGCTCTTTTTACAAAAAGCACATATTTATTTAAAAATCGAATGTGTATTTATTCAGTGAATCCATTCTGCTTAAATAGAGTAAATACATGTGCTTGTACAACACCTACAAATTGCCAAGTAAAAACTATCAGTAAAATAGCTTAGTATCTGTTTGTCAGCAAAGGTTTAAAAACGAAAGCATTTGCAAGCATGAGTCTTTAAATACAATAATGTGATAGGAAGTTCCTTAACAGTCCAACAGTCAGTGAGTACAATCCATACTAACGTGCTCCCACCCAGATACCTCAGATTAGAATATCATCACCCTACTGAAAAAATAAAAATAAAATAGTCCGGATTTATAAAGGTACCTCAAGGTGTATGTGCACTTTGTATAACTTTCTCAGTGAACAAACAGCACAAGCATTGTGGTAGGGCTATTCTTGAATTCAGAAACTAGGGCTATTCTTGAATTCAGAAACTAGGGCTATTCTTGAATTCAGAAACTGTACATGGTATACACTTTGTGGTAACTTTTGTGAATCTGGCCTAATTAGATTTTACACTGGTCTTATAAAAGGCCTACAAATTATTTATTTATTTAACATTTGTTTACCAGCAAAGTCTGACTTGGAATGGAACCAATTTTCAGCAGAGGCCCAGGGAGAAATGCTCCAGATGCATGTCTTTGTAATGTGGGAGGAAACTGGAGCACCTGGAAGAAACACACACGAACACAGGGAGGACATGTAGACTCCACACAGTAGGCACCGCAGTTGAGAATCGAACCAGAGAACCTCTTGCTGTGAGGCAACAACTCAACCGCTGCACCACTGCACCATCCAAACAGTGTATGTAAACGTCGAAAAATTATCAAGTGAAAACTGTCAATAAATTTAACTAGTATATGTATTGCAGCAAAAATTTAAAATTAATGAAGAACTCATGCAAAACATTCTATAGACCAAACATTTATACAACATTAGGTAAGATAAATGTTATAGAGGGATGTTATATGATGAAGAACTCATGCTGTAACATTCTACAGACAGAACAGTAGTAGCAGCAGATTTTTTCAGTAAAATGGGCTCTAAAAACTGACCTCTCAGATTACTAGTTACCAGTGTATCACATCTGTTTCACTCATGGGAAGAAGCTAGTGCAGGTCACCTGGACTTCACATGTATTCACAGAGCCATACTCCCTCACAGACTTTGAAATCAAACAAATTGCCACCATCTTGAAAAATCATTTAGCAGTGAAAAATTGGCAAACACAGAAATACTCAAAAATAAATAACAACATAAAGAAATAGAAGCACAAATCTTCAATTAAAATGCATTACTATTTCTATATAATAATAATAATAATAGTAATAATAATAATAATAATAATAATAGGGGAACAAAACAGGCATCTAGACAGTGGGACAAATTAAGCATAATCTACAATAATAAAAGCACTAAAATCATACATTTAATTACATTATAAGAAACTATAAAATATACCTAGTAGGTCAAAGTGAATGTAGACACAATGTTTTAGGAAGAGACCGGAAGTGAATAACATTAAGCTAAAACAATCACCACAAAAAACAAAAAGCATCCACTCTAAGTCAGGAGTCAAACTACTTACACACAAACACACACACACACACACACACACACACACACACACACACACACACACACACACACACACACACATTATGCACACATAAAAACACACATACACATACATAACAACCTCCAAATGCAGTAGAAAGACTCCGGTAGGCACCTTTGACTTATAGGGTACATTTGAAGATACACTACACAAAAGTAAAACAGTGCATGAATACAAACTGCATATTTAATTAGGAGTACAACAAACATAACCTTTGCCATAGAAACCAATTAAGTAAAAGCAAGTTTAACATCAGCTAAATCAACTTAAGAGAAGTGATGGGCAGGGGTAACATCAGTGTTTACATACACACACATATGTATATAGATAGATAGATACAGAGATAAATAGATGCATTTTTTTTAATGAAATGCCACCAAAATGATTAGGGTAGAACAAGTATATCAATTAAATCAGTAGAAATCAGTGGAGATGGAGATATTACTGCTTGAATATATGTGCACTTCAGTTTTACTTTAATGTCATTACTCTTGCACATATCTTACCTGAAAGGCAGCATATGTGTATATGTTAGTCTTCTCACCTGGACTCATTAATCTGTCAGATCTTATATGGTGTAGTGTACAGTGTTAGCAGCTGTTTGTAAACTGGACTGCACTAGTATTTAACAGTTTGGCAGAAAATTCCGTTCCAACATTTGATGCAGATAAACAGTTATAACCCTGCACAGCTATCAAATACTTAAAATGGGTAGAGGAACTATTCTACATTAAAATATACCAGAGCTAAACTACTAAATATAAAATTCAAACTGCAAAAAATACAGATACCCATTTTATAAGCACAAGAAGGCACTGCGGGGTGTGCATGCCCTTTGAGCGTGTGTCTCACAACACTTCTGGGTATGTGTTAATATCTGCACCATTTGTACCCCTACACCTCACTGTATATATATATATATATATATATATATATATATGTATAATGTTTATGAAATATTGAGTAATTTCAAGAGGAGCAATTAACTCAGAGGGCTAGGTAAAATCTGAATTGCATTATGAAAATGTGTGCACCTTTTTAATTTCTCTAAATTGTGGTAGCAGCGCTTCCTATTAGTGGGTGAGCTAAGTGCTGTGGCTTTTTTTCATGCATTTTTGAAAAAGCCTTGTTTTTATACAAAAAGGTATTTTTTAGAAACTCTGAAAGCCCAGTTTGTAGTCGTCTGAGAAATTAGGTGATATTGTAACTCATCAAGTTACAGCTTTTACAAGATGGTGAGAAGCCAACTCACCAAATACATCTGGTGATTAATTCAACCCAGCAAAAATATTAAATGTAAAGATTTTCTGTAGGAGAATACCCCTGCAAAAAGTTGGGGACAAGCCCCCCCCCCCCACTCACCCAAACTGGATTCCAACTCCATGGTAAGACCAACACGAATAAAGGCCAAATCTCTGAAAGCAAATGAATCCCTGCCAACACTCACTTAGAAACTACATCAGCACTGACGTCCTATGGGCATTCAGCACATGACCTCCAGCATCATTCAATGCACACTACATCAGCACTGACGTCCTATGGACATTCAACACATGACCTCCAGCATCATTCACTGCACTCTACATCAGCACTGACGTCCTATGGACATTCAGCACATGACCTCAAGCATCATTCACTGCACACTACATCAGCACTGACGTCCTATGGACATTCAGCACATGACCTCCAGCATCATTCAATGCACACTACATCAGCACTGACGTCCTATGGACAATCAGCACATGACCTCCAGCATCATTCACTGCACACTACATCAGCACTGACGTCCTATGGACATTCAGCACATGACCTCCAGCATCATTCACTGCAAACTACATCAGCACTGACGTCCTATGGACATTCAGCACATGACCTCCAGCATCATTCACTGCACACTACATCAGCACTGACATCCTATGGACATTCAGCACATGACCTCCAGCATCATTCACTGCACACTACATCAGCACTGACGTCCTATTTACATTCAGCACATGACCTCCAGCATCATTCACTGCACACTACATCAGCACTGACGTCCTATGGACATTCAGCACGTGACCTCCAGCATCATTCACTGCACACTACATCAGCACTGACGTCCTATGGACATTCAGCACGTGACCTCCAGCATCATTCACTGCACACTACATCAGCACTGACGTCCTATGGACATTCAGCACGTGACCTCCAGCATCATTCACTGCACACTACATCAGCACTGACGTCCTATGGACATTCAGCACATGACCTCCAGCATCATTCACTGCACACTACATCAGCACTGACGTCCTATGGACATTCAGCACATGACCTCCAGCATCACTCACTGCACACTACATCAGCACTGACGTCCTATGGACATTCATCACATGACCTCCAGCATCAGTCACTGCACACTACATCAGCACTGACGTCCTATGGACATTCAGCACATGACCTCCAGCATCATTCACTGCACACTACATCAGCACTGACATCATATGGACATTCAGCACATGACCTCTAGCATCATTCACTGCACACTCAGCTATGTCTAGGGAAGCCAAGTCTGAAGAGTTCTGGGTGATGCTTTTGTAAAGTTGTTTGTATGTCAATGTGAGATGTATAAACCTGGTTTTGTTTTCAAAATTCATCCAGTGGTGGGTATGATAAGGAAGGTGGGCTGCAGATCTAGATATTTTGATGTTGGAAGCAGAATGAATGTTTAGAAAATCTAGATCTTTCTTTTTTTTTTTTTTTTTTTTTTTTTTTTACTTTCAGTGACATTTGTTCCATAAAAGAGTTTTGGGAACAGTAGATTGTAATAATGTCATTATAAATATCTGTTAATGCTATACAATGTTTTTATTTATGTCTGTTGTTATGCTTTTGACATGGTCATCAAATGTATGTTTGCTTTCTATGGTGGCATTAATGTATTCTGGAATTGCACTACTTTTTACATTAGGAGGTATCTCTTAGTGACCAAAGATCATGAGTTTAAGTTTCTTTTTACTGACTATTAGTTCACTATCTTGCAATAAGGAATTGCAGGATGTCGATTGAGTTCTGACTTTGGTTGATAAGTAAAGACATGCCTGTGGCACTGTGTATTAAGATGGAGTCATTTGTACTGGGTAGCTTTGAGACCTGCATATGAGGGTGGGTATCAGTAGTGAAGATGGAACCAGACTAGAGCCACATGTTGCTGCAGTGTTGGATGTCAGGTCACAGTGAGAGGTGCTATTCTAATTAAATGGTGTGAGTTTTCTTTAAGGTCAGTATAATAAAGACTACCTGGTCAACCTAGTTTACCCATTTTACTGCTTACTGGATAAGACACAGTGCCTGCTAAACCAACAGCTTTTTTTCTGTGGTCATTGTAAGAATTAGCTGATATATATATATATATATATATATATATATATATATATATATATATATGTATATATTATATATATCCGGGAAACCAACAGCTTTTTTTCTGCTGTCATTGTTAGAATTAACTGATGTATACCACATGCATTCTTGAATTCTGTTACAGTTTGTCACTGCACCTCTTCATCCCATACAGTGTTCCAGTACTCTATGACCCTTTCTGTGAAATAACACTCCACTGCACTGCCTGCCTTGTGGTTTCAAATTGTAATAGTTTATCCTCATGTATCTCCTTTTTTTGAAATGATTGTAGCCACTTGGACTCTTTTACCTTGTGGTACCCCTCAGTGAAAGTGGACTTCATTCTCACTGTGTAGTTAACAGCTAGGGGGGTGTGGTGATACCCCAGTATTTGCTTCATAGGTTCGTAAATTAGTTCATACTTTCATTGGTAAGTACTAGGCTGGCTGTCATAGATGACTATTTTAAGGCTAGCCAGTTTCCTTTAGTAAGAATCAAACCCTGTACGTCTTGTCTGTGAGGTACACAGCTTGACCATTATGCCAATTCCCAACCCAGAAGTTCATAGGGAAGTACCATGCTAGCTGCACTTGCAGGCCATTTTTAGCTTAACCAACTTTCTCAAGATGAGAATTGAACCCGGTACCTTGTGTCTGTGAGATAAACACCTTAATCATTATGCCAATCCCCAATTCATAGTTAGATACCTGGCAATCAGTCTTCAAAGCATTTTTGGCCTAGCCCAAAGCACCCACCATCATGAGCTACCTATTGCATCAAGGAGAGATACAAAAGATAAGCCCAGGCAGAGTTTGTTAGCACCAACACAGTTGTGTATGTTAGTACTGAATGCAGCTGGGGTGCTAATTTCCTTAGTAAGTAGGGACAGTTTACTCCATAGGTAGGAAATATACTTGGATAAGAACTTATCACACAGATATAGATTAAGGTCCTTTGTGTGTTTGAGAAACCAGTGATTCTATGGTATAGTAGGTGTAGGAGGGTAGGGGGTCTTTCATGGCTTGAAAGGCCAAGTATAGACCACTGCAGAGATGTCTGTAGGAGACAGAATGCAGACAGATGGCAAAAAAAAGGGCCTGGATAACTAAGGTGTTTGAGTCCTGTGACCTTTTTGGGTTAAAAATCTCTTGGGTCTTTCTAGTGCAGTGATAGTTTTTGATGGGTACTTAACAAAGGGGGCATTATATTCAATAATGGGAATGATAACAGATTAGTACTCTAGAAATAAGTATTTCTTTGTTCTAGTTGAAATGTCATTGGTTATTAGTTTAGCCATACACAAAGATTTTTATTCTAATTACAGTGGAAACACTATGATCAAGGGATATATGAGTCACCCACAAGGGTGCCTAGGTCTCTAATGATAGTGTCATTCTTAAAAGGTGTGTCATCTATGTGGTATACTGAGGAATTATTTATTTTACCAAACTACAGTGTACTGCATATTTTGGCATTTAGCATGAGGCCATTGTCCCTACACCAGTTGTTTGCATAATCCAGTCCATCCTGAGTATCTGTATGTTGGAGGGTATTTGAATAACAACCCTTAATTTACAGTTATCATAGGTTCATAGGTTGGTACTAGACTATCGGCTCTAGGGCCTATACAAGCCTAGCCATAACAATTGCCTGGATATTTCTTCCCACAATATTTACTTCCCTGGACCCCTGTCTAGCAGGGTGACTGATGTGATGCCTGGGGTGAATTTCCTATCTCCCATCCAATCATCAAGGTTCCTTTTGAAGAGGGCCAAAGAGGCGCTCTGCTTGAAATGTATGGGCAGTCTATTCCAGAGTCTGAGGAGTCTCTGGGTCAGGAAACTATCCCTCAAGCATGTTTTGTTGATTGTGATGACAAGGTTTAGATCCCTGTGAATGTTATTAACCAGACACCTGGAATACTGGCTTGTAGATCCTAGAAGTAAATGCCAAATAAAAAGGACCAGTGCTGAGTCTTGAGAAACATCCCTTGTAACATTTTTTAATTTCCAAGATTGCACCTGCAGTTCTAATGATGTGTTCTTTCAGATAGCCAGTTTACTATCCACCTCTCTACACCCGGGCAGATATTTAGGGTCACAATATTGCTAATGATACCAACAGTCAGAATATTATTGAATGCCTTGGCTAGGTCAAAGTATGTTGTATAATCTGCCAATCACCATCAGCTAGGTCAGTTGCTCTTTCAAAGAAGTTTGCAAGGCTAAAAAATTATGACCTGCGTTTGACAAAGGCAGGGCTAAGAGATTATCAGTGTCTGTGTTTAAGAGGTCAGAAATGATATACTCCTTGGCTTTACAAACAAGGCTAAAACTGATGGCCATATAAATGGCCGGGTCAGTGGTTCTACCTCCCATATATAGGAGCATCAGGGTGGCTGTTCTCCAGACCTTGGGAAGGTAGCAGGTTGCAACACTCATGTTAAATTGGTCTTTTAGACGTTCTAGAGGCCATACTTGGCACTTACTATTACGTTTCCTAGAGTATGTCAGAGTCCATGAATCAGGTCTTCTTTGTTTTAGAAAAGGCTGTCTGAATTTGTTCCTTGGTGATCTAAGAGGAGGAGCTCATGGACTGGGGAGTAAGAGGCATGGTTATTGCAGTCGATGAGATGAAATTCATGTTACTTTTTTTGGCTAGGATATAAGAAATTTATTTGGGATCAAAATTGCTAATATTATTGTGTATTGTGGCTCTGAACAGTAATGAGCACTATTTTTGACTGTCTAATGTAATCAAAGAATGATATGCAATTGTTTTTATTATTAGTGGCCATTTTGAGTTCATAATCAGCAGAGTGCTGTAGCTTTTGAAAAAAAAACAAAAAAAAAATCACTTTTTTAACTAAAACCTTAGTGGTATATAACATACCTTAGAGGCAGAGTATAAATTGTAGTAACTGCTTGCTACATTTGTAACAAGCAGTCTGCTACAGTTTAGACGAAGAAATATTTTTTAAATTAAAACATGGGCACTGTAGCACGTTTTGCAGGCAGGGTATAAACTGTTGCTACTGTTTGCAAACTTTGTAGCAAACATTTTGCTACAGTTTAGAAGAATACATTATATATATATATATATATATATATATATATATATATATATATATATATATATATATATATATATATATATATAAAATGTGTTGAAGGAGGATTGGGGTTAAGGCACAAAAGTAAGACCTTCTCAGTTTTTTTTTGTTTTTTTGCTTTTCACTGGAAGAGCTGGGGGTGGTATGCATGGTTCTAACTTTAATAAGCTGATCGCTACATCGCTACAATGAAGTGCTTTTTTTCTTTTTTCTTTTTCTTTTTTTTTTTGCTGCTCTTCAATGAATGAGTCCTGGAGGGGGGCATGGATCTAACTGTAGTAAGGACATGATCCAGGATTTTCTGTCCCTAGTAGGGATGTTTACCATCTTATTTTTAACTTTATTTTAGTAATTTCAAAACTGAGCAAGCCTACTGGGCAAAATATAGGGATGCAGTGGAAGTTATTTAGGTCACTTAGTAGCTGAAGAAGGTTTGTTTTTGAGAAGTCCTGGATTACAAGTATATTCAGTTGGAGGGGTAGCTCTGAACTTATCTCTGAAAATCAACAATTTGTGGTTTGATTTAACAAAAGAGAATTTTACCTCTGAAATTATATAAGATGCACAATGACAGTAAGGACATAATCTAGGATAGTATATCCCCTAGTAGAAATACTTATCGTGTTTTTTTTTTTTTATTTATTTTTTAATTTTTTAACTGAGCAAACTCACTGGGCAAAAGTGTCCATTTTAAAGATAACCCAGCAGCACTGTCTGGGTAACTGACTTACCCAGAGTCACACACGAGTGGAAGATATCTGACCCTGTACCTTGGGCAACAGGAAATGGCTCATTATCAGCTCAGACGTTTCCCTGCTCTGACTGCCTTTACTCTAAGTAGTTTGCATTTAGATAGCGAAGGCAGCATCAGGCATGCTTTCCATTTGTAGTGCAAGTGAAAAAGTCCATCAAAATATAGTTGAAGTCACCTAGAATAGGCATGTTTGTATTTATAGGGATGGCAGGATGCTAAGATAACTATCTTGATAAGTAGTGGACAGGGAGATCTATAGTTGGCTGTGAAGTGATAGGTGATTTTGTTTTTGCTGGTTTGGAATTCCAACATTTCAAAATTGGGGTCATGAAGAATCTGCAGTTGCACATTGGTCTGAATGCATGACAGGTGTTGAATGCAGGAATAGTAGAGGTGCTTTCACTGCTCTGAAATCAAGTCTCTTTTACTACACAAATGCATGTGTTTGAGTTGCAGAAGGGTCTCAAGCATGGGCATTTTTATTTTAAGACTCCTAGTACTGAGTAGAGCCAGCTTAATGTGTTCTGATTAGATGGTAATGTAAAGTAGACTCTGCCTAAAAAAGCACAATGGGATTAGCAAATGGTTTAGCCAGAATGTAAAACTGCTGGTAAGAGAAGTGCATGCAGCTCATCCTTTGCAAAGAAGGAGAGTCTGTCAGCTATTTTTTTTTCAACAAGTACATCAGCTACTGACCCAGTTACTGAATCCAGTTTATCTTGTTCTTGAATGTTGGCATTATTCCAGAAGATAGCCTGCTACCACTTCAAACCGGTGTATTTCCTGATGCTGCTGTATGATTTGCAAGGGCAGTCATGTCATTTTCCATTTACCCTTGGGTGGAGTGCCTGATGTGATTCACCCTTAGGTGGAACACAATCAGGTCATAGCTGTATTTGCCAGGATGGAGGGATTTAAGAGCCATTGCAGTGTCATTGATCCTGGAACCAAAAAGAAAACTGCCACTGTTTTCTTGTACAAGCTCATATGAAGGTAGTTTTAATATGCCACACAGTACAGCCACCAACTGTCAAAACATTTCCTAGAGTGGATGCATCCACAGTATGTGTAATGGCTGCTGATGCATGTATTGATTAAATAGAGATGTGACCTAGTGACTGAGATTTTAGTTCTAATTCTAGGAGGTTGGGAAGTAACCTCTTTACCACACTGGCATGAGTTAGTGTTGTGGAGGTACTTTGTGCTATAGTGGTGTGTGTGTGTGGCACTTAACTGAATGCGTATTGCTGTGAGAAGTAGGTATCCAGATTCATTAAGTACTTACACCTCTCTCAAATCAAGAAATGGTGCAAGAATGCATTTTTCAGTGAGTATGAGGCAGCTTCTGCACTACGTCAGAATACCAGGTGGCATTAGACTGGCTCCTGAAGGGGTAGGAGCTAACTGCCATTCCAAATTAGTCAAAGTGCAAGCATGCTTGGGGATGCGTGATTGTAAAGTGATTTTATCTTGGCTGGAACAGAAATTATGTTGCCCAGTACTTGTAATTTTTATTTTCTTTCAACAACACAGTAACACTCAGACCAGCAAAAAAATTGTCCTGAATCGAGTAACAGAGCTCAGTTGCAAGGAAGCTAACCCAGTTTATTAGTTGCAGACTTAGTCAAGCTTGTCTACCAGCAAGCATCAAGAAAAATTAGAGCAGTATTACATATACAGTACTGTTCAGTATTAGCGTACTAATAATTGGCAATATGATATATACAGTAAATAGCACACACCACTATATTATATGACAGCAATATAATATATGCAGTAAATAGTACACACCACAGTATTATATGACAGCAGTATAATATGTACAGTAAGTAGTACACACCACTATATTATATGACAACAGTATAGTATATGCATTAAATAGTACACATCACTGTATTATATGACAACAATATAATATATACAGTAAATAGTACACACCACAGTATTATGACTAAGTCTGCAGTGACAGAGACCTGATACAAAGCTCCAGACAGCACCCCTGCATTATCAGGCTATAATTCATACCACACCTTTCGGCCACCTAACCTGGACTGAAACACTAAAGGCGGAGGCATGTCCATATTCATTAAGGATATCCACACCTCCAGGCTAGTTGTTCACTATAATGCATCTAAGATTATCCAAGTGCAACTAACTCTGGGCAAGACCGCAATCCTAATTGTAACTTGCTACAGATCCCCCACCATGCTCCAGGATTCCCATTCCTCATTTCTTGATACACTGGAAAATATTAGAGTACCACCCAACACCCTCATGATGGGCAATTTCAACTACCCCACCATTAACTGGGAAATCTACTCATGTACCAACTCTTTTGCTCAACATTTTCTGGAATTCATAAATTCCAACACCTAGGATCAAGTTATCCACACCCCCACTTGGGGCAGCAATATCCTGGACCTGGTCATTACCAACATGGGCCACCAGTATTCCACACCAGAGGTCAATTCCTTGTTGGTCAGATCTGACCACAAGCTAATCACCCTAGACATCCACATCCCGCCCCCACCCTCCATTATGGAAACCACTGTAAAAAAAATTTCTCCAAAGCCAACTTCACGCTTCTTAAGACAGAAGTGGCAAACTTCACGACACCCATGCAGATGGACAGTAGCAGTACGACTGTTGAATCCTACATAAATGCACTTTATAAGCACTTACACGAGTGCATGGATCATGCTATCCCTAACAGAACCAAGATGCTATTCTCCAAAAAAAAGGAAGCCAATGTTGTGGTCCCTTGCCATAAACAAACTTGACAACAGAAGAAAGAAACTGTTGCAAAAAAAGAGTAAAATCCCATGATTGGAGGAACTCCCTGGTCAGCCTTAGTAAGAAGCTGAGATCCCTCATAAAATCCTCCAAAGCTAGTTACGAAAACAAAATCGCCACTGATTCTAAAGACAACCACAAAGCATTCTATAGCTATGTCAAGAATCTCAATGGCAACACTCAGATCTGCTCTGTGTTACAGCACAATGGCACGAAATATACAGAACCAGCTGATATTGCCAACATCCTGGCAGATAGGTTCAGTGCTAACTTTACCCCTCTCTCACCCCTTAAAGGGCCCATCTCTATACCAGAAGAATGCAAAGTTCCTGTAATCATGGCTGCACAGGTAAAAACCACACTCTCCAAAGCCAAGAACACAGCATCCATGGGACCTGACAACATCCCTGCTGTGTTCTACACAAACTACAGGATGAACTGGCACCCCACCTAAGCACCATGTTCAGTCATAGCCTCACCTCAGGTTTTGTGCCTACTTAATGGCACATAGCGACAGTTATCCCACTTCACAAAGGGAGAGGGGAGCCGCCACGGACCCCGGGAACTACCATCCCATTAGCCTAATGAGCCTGTTCTGCAAGGCCATGGAACGTATCATCTTGGAACTTATAAACAAAGACATTGATAATCTCCAAACTCTGAGCCCCACCCAGTTCAGGTTTGTAAAAGGCAGATCATGTCTCCTAAACCTGATAGACTTCTTTGAAGCAGTCACCAAAGATGCAGACTAGGGTAAGGTGGTTCACACAGCCTATCTAGATCTCGCCAAGGCTTTTGACACCATCCCCCATGCTGGAATTATAGATAAACTCACTAAACTAGGTAAAAATCCCTATGTTACAAGATGGTTTGCCAACTGGCTCACTGACAGAATCCACACTGTGAAAGTAGCAAACTCTAAATCTGACTTCAGACCAGTGACAAGTGGAGTACCACAGGGTTCAGTCCTGGGTCCTCTCCTTTTTGGTACCTACTTTTCTGAAGGACAGGCTAACACAGAAGGTCTTTGGCTAACGAAGTTCGCAGATGACTGCAAACTAGGAGCCATAATCGAAACTCCTAATGATGTGAACATCCTACAAAAGGGACTCACTGAGACAGATGCCTGGTGTCAAAGCCATGCCCTTAAGCTCAATGCCAAAAAGTGCATTGTCATCCCCTTTAGTAAAAACTCTGTACCCATGAGCTACCACATAGGTGGTGGTCTACTTAACACCAAAAGTGTAATAAGAGACCTTGGGACACAGGTGGACAGTAGTCTCTCCTTTGATAATCACATTGCCATAGTAGTCAGGAAATCCTTCTCCGTGGCACACCTCATCACAAAATGTTTCTCATCCAGGAAAAAAGAGGTCATTGTTCCCCTCTACTCGTCACTCATTAGACCCATTATAGAGTACAACGCCCCTTTTGGCATGTACCTCACAAGACATCTACAACAACTGGAAAGGCCACAGAAATACCTCACAAAAAGGATTACCGGCCTCAAACAGCTGCCGTATGCAGACCTACTCAGAGGCGATATCTGCCTAACATACAAAGCTATGTCAAACTCAGAGCTGTTGGACATGCTCCACTTAAAGAAATCCCAATCCCTCCGAGCTACATGCTCTGGGGACCTAAACCTTGTCACCACAATAAACTGAACATGCTGGAGGGATAGAGTCCTGTCCCAGAGACTTCCCATACTATGGAACAAACTACCTATCTATATAAAACAAAGCTCCTCATTAGCACTCTTCAAGAAAAATCTTGATGATTGGATGGGAAATAGGAAATTTACCCTGGGGATCACCTCTGTGGCTCTGCTCGACAGGGGAACATGAAAATAATTTTCTTGGTTGGTGAAAGCCAGGGTATCTTTTTGGCTAGGCTTGTATAGGCCCTAGGGCCAATAGCCTAGTACCTACCTATAAACCTATGACAGCAGTATAATATATACAGTAAATAGTACACACCACTGTATTAAATGACAGCAGTTAATATACACAGTAAATAGTACACACCACTGTATTATATGACAACAGTATAGTATATACAGGAAATAGTACACACCATTATATTATATGACAGCAGTATAATATATGCAGTAAATAGTACATAGCACTGTATTATATGACAGCAGTATAATATATACAGTAAAAGTACACAGCACTGTATTATATGACAGCAGTTAATATACGCAGTAAATAGTAAATACCACTATATTATATGACAACAATATAATATATACAGTAAATAGTACACACCACAGTATTATATGACAGCAGTATAATATATACAGTAAATAGTACACAGCACTGCATTATATGGCAGCAGTATAATATATACAGTAAGTAATACGCACCATTATATTATATGACAACAGTATAATATATACAGTAAATAGTACACACCACTGTATTATACAACAGTAGTATAATATATACAGTAAGTAGTACACACCATTGTATTGTATGAAACAGTTAATATACGCAGTAAATAGTACACACCACTGTATTATATGACAGCAGTGCAATGTATACAGTAAGTAATACGCACCATTATATTATATGACAGTATAATATATACAGTAAATAGAACACACCACTGTATTATATGACAGCAGTATAATATATACAGTAAATAGTACACATCACTGTATTATATGACAACAGTTAATATACGCAGTAAATAGTACACACCACTGTATTATATGACAGCAGTGTAATGTATACAGTAAGTAGTACGCACCAATGTATTATATGACAGCAGTTAATATACACAGTAAATAGTATATACCACTATATTATATGACAGTATAATATATACAGTAAATAGTAGACACCACAATATTATAGGACAGCAGTATAATATATACAGTAAGTAGTACACATCACTGTATTATATGACAGCAGTGTAATGTATACATTAAGTAATATGCACAACTATATTATATGACAAAACTATAATATATACAGTAAATAGTACACACCACTGTATTATATGACAGCAGTATAATATATACAGTAAATAGTACACAGCACTGTATTATATGACAGCAGTTAATATATGCAGTAAATAATACATACCACAATATTATATGACAACAGTATAATATATACAGTAAATAGTACACACTACTGTATTATATGACAGCAGTGTAATGTATACAGTAAGTAGTACGCACCAATGTATTTTATGATTCATTATAATGTATACAGTAATTAATAAACACTACTATATTGTATGACAGCATTATAATATATATAGTAAGTAGTACTCACCATTGTATTATATGGCAGCAATATAATATATACAATAAATAGTAAACACCACTGTATTATATGATAGCATTATAATATATACAGTAAGTAGAACACAGCACAATATTATATGACAGTATTATCATATATACAGTAAGTAGTACACACCATTGTATTATATGACAGCAGTGTAATCTATACCCTAAGTAGTACACACCAATGTATTTTATGACAGCAGTATAATGTATAAAGCAAATAATAAACACTGCTATATTGTATGACAGCATTATAATATATACAGTAAGTAATACACACCACTGTATTATATGGCAGCAGCATAATTTATACAATAAACAGTAAACACCACTGTATTATATGACAGCATTATAATATATACAGTCAGTAGAACACAGCACACTGTTATATGACAGTATTATCATATGTACAGCAAGTAGTACACACCACTGTATTATATGACAGCAGTATAATGTATACAGTAAGTAGTACACACCACTATATTATATGACAGCAGTGTAACGTATACAGTAAGTAGTATGCACCACTGTATTATATGACAGCAGTGTAATGTATACAGTAAGTAGTATGCATCACTGTATTATATAACAGCAGTATAATATATACAGTGAGTAGTATGCACCACTGTATTATATGACAGCAGTATAATGTATACAGTAAATAAACACCACTGTATTGTATGACAGCAGTATAATATATACAGTAAGTAGTACACACCACTGTATTATATGACAGCAGTGTAATGTATACATTAAGTAGTACACACCACTCTATTATATAACAGCAGTATAATATATACAGAAAATAGTAAACACCACTGTATTGTATGACAACATTATAATATATACAGTAAGTAGTATACACCAATGTATTATATGACAGGAGTATAATCTTCTTCTTCTTTTGGCTTTTCCCAGTTAGGGGTCACCACAGTGGATCACCCATCCACTCATAATTGGCAGTGGAGTTTTACAGTGTCGAGTTGCCAGCCCAGTGCCCAAACTTCCACAGAAGGCACACGCACACGCATGAACTCATGCCTAGGGCCAATTTAGAGTGTCCAGTCCACCTACAGCATGCCTTGGGGATGTGGGAGGATACTGGAGCACCCGGAGGAAACTCACATGACCACAGGGAGGACATGCAGACTCCGCACAGAAGGCACCCCAGCTAAGGATCGAACTGGAGAACCTCTTGCTGTGAGGTGGCAACACTAACCACTGCACCACCGCGGCTGCCCATGACAGGAGTATAATACATACAGTAAATAGTTAACACTGGTGTATTATATGACATCATTATAATATGTGCAGTAAGGAGAACACAGCAATATATTATATAACAGTATTCTTGTATATACAGTAAGTAGTACACACTACAGTATTATATGACAGCAGCGTAATGAATACAGTAAGTAGTATGCACCACTGTATTATATGACAGCAGTATAATATATACAGTAAATAGTATACACCACTGTATTATATGACAGCAGTAAGTATACACAGTAAATTGTACACACCACTGTATTATATGACAGCAGTATAATATATACAGTAAATAGTACACACCACTGTATTATATGACAGCATTATAATATATACAGTAGGTAGAACACAGCACTATATTATGTAACAGTATTGTCATATATACAGTAAGTAGTACACACCACAGTTTTATATGACAGCAGTGTAATGAATACAGTAAGTAGTATGTGCCACTGCATTACATAGCAACAGTATAATATATACAGTAAGTAGTACACACCACTGTATTATATGACAGCAGTATAATATATACAGTAAATAGTAAACACCACTATATTATATGACAGCAGTGTAATGTATACAGTAAATAATATGCACCAGTGTATTATATGACAGCTGTATAATATATACAGTAAATACACACCACTGCATTATACAACAGCAGTTAATATACGCAGTAAAAAGTACACACCACTGTATTACAAGACAGCAGTGTAATGTATACAGTAAGTAATGTGCACCACTGTATTATATGACAGCAGTATAATATATACAGTAAATAGTAAACACCACTGTATTATAAGACAGAAGTGTAATGTATACAGTAAATAATACGCACCACTGTATTATATGACAGCTGTATAATATATGCAGTAAATAGTACACACCACTTTATTATATGACAGCAGTTAATATACTCAATAAGTAGTACACACCACTGTATTATATGGCAGCAGTGTAATGTATACAGTACATAATACACACCACTGTATTATATAACAGCTGTATAATATATACAGTAAATAGTACGCACAACTGTATTATATGAAAGCAGTTAATATATGCAGTAAATAGTACACACCACTGTATTATATGACGGCAGTTAGTATATGCAGTAAATAGTACACACCATTGTATTATATGACAGCAGTTAGTATACACGGTAGATAGTACATACCACTATATTATATGACAGCAGTATAATGTATACGGTGAGTAGTAAACACCACTGTATTGTATGACATCATTATAATATATACAAGAAGTAGAACACAGCACTATATTATATGACAGCTGACAATTAGTTTTAACAGTGCAATTAGTTTTAACAGTGCTTCAACTGGGCATTGGAGGTGCAGTTGCCATAATTAACAGCATAGTGGCTGGACAGTGGACCCAAAGTTGCCGCAATTTATTTAACAGTGTACGAACTGTAAAGACATAGGTGCCACTGTTTCTTAAACAGTGCATTTGGAGTCAAATCAGTGCATCAAAATGAAAAGAAATGTAATACTGCAGCACACTTTCAGTTTGTATAGGCTGATATATATTAAAGCAGTGTAGGTTTGAGTTCTTAAACAGTGCAGTTGTAGAGGAAAGACGATTATTTGAACAGCACTGCAAAGATGGAAAATAGTGTAGCAGCTAATGAAGGCAGAATGATAATAATTACATGAACAGTCCTGTAAGGAGGGGAAGTATCACTTGAATAGTGTTGTGAGGAGGGAAGGTATAGAATAGCAAATATGTGTATGACAGCACAGTAAATAAGTTTATGTCAGTTGAATTTGGGATTTCAAAAAGGTGCCACTGGTTACTACATACGACAGCTTACTGCAGTGTTCAAAATTTGCATTTCAGTGCAAAGAGGGGCAAATCAACACAATGCACTAATAGTAATATAGGAAACTAAAAGCAAGCAACAGTCAACAGACATGGACAACGCTGTTTAACTGTCATTAAACAAAATATTCAGATACAGCAAATTTTCCTTCTCTCACAACAGAAACAAAACTTGTTAATGATACTGACATGCAACACAAGTCTCCATATTATATAAAATGGCACCTCCCTAGTGCTGAATGGATGAAATCAGTAATCACATCCAGTGAATTAGTGTTCCAGGCAAGCTGCATTGTACATCTTGGCTGAAACAAGGGCAAAGCCATGGAGTGCATCAGACATTATAGCAAGGCAAAGACAAGCAACAGGCAATATAAACTCATATTTATAGATAACTACCAGCAAGTAAATGCTCAAAACACTACAACATAAACTTACAATTCTGGATAACTACCATCAAGTTAATGCTTGAAACACACTTGCTAAAGCAGGTCTAAACTTAAAATCTTGGCAGGAATCACACACATCAATGTTAGCTAAAATATTGCACTTCCCTGTTGATCGAGGGATCAGATCAGTAGTCTCTTCCAGTGAATCAGTCTCCTAGGCTAGGGACGCTATGCAAGTCAGCTAAAATAGTCAGTCTCAAACCATTAGCAGATATCCTGATGTGTGCAGTTGTAATGTATTCTACAGTCTGAATTTCAGACTCTTAATATGTTATCAGTGGAGAAAATGCCTCTTCCATCCCACGATTTTAGTGGTATCCTTTTAATTGTTAGCGAATAATATCGACTACCATAGTACCATTGATTCCACTCCTCACGATTTCATAAATAACCTCTCGTTCCTAACGGAACTCCCTGTTTCACTTTCGTTTTTTTGTTTTATGATATGTGGTATCTTGCTGTCCCTTTCACTCTCGGTTGCAGAGATTTTGTGAATTATGTACTTAAGTGACTGTCAAGTAGCCACAGTGAGCACACCTGTCATTTACCTGCACTAGTATTACTTGAGTGAAGTTAAAGATACCTGACCTTCCCAACTATACTTTTACCACATTAATCTTCATACTAACAGGCTGAAATAAGGTGCTCTGTCTGTTACAAAAGTTACCCATATTCTGCCTGCTTAAGAAATATGGGCTTCGTTTAATTATGTTTCAGTCAATCAGAATGCAGAGAAATGGATAATAGTGGATACACTGTAGCAGATGTAAGCAGCACCTGCAGATATAGTATAATATAGCAACTAATGGTAGGTGTACATGTTACAAGTTAACATGAAATGCTGAGAAGCCCATAAAAACTCATTTATTTGCTAAAGCATAGACTAATGTATTTTTGTTGTTCTTTTAACAAGAGTTCATCTGACTTAAAAAAAAAATGTCTGGCTTCAGATATGTTTTTCTGCATGTTTTGAATGTTGAACATTTTTAAATGTGTATATTACAAATGTTTTTATTTATCTGTTCATACTGCCTACAAAGAATAGCATTACTTTTCACACAGACAAGCAATCGGATTATGAGTGAAAAGGCTAGCTTATAGCAGAGCTGTTAGTTGTCTTGATCTTGGGTCTCCCCTGAAACTAAGCCATAGGCTAGTCAGATTAAACTGGTCAACAAAAACAAACAAACAAACAAACAAATAAATAACATGGTGAGGTTGTAGGGTTGCAATTTTATACCTGGAAGTAGTATTACATCATAGAGCATCAAAATCACAGAACAAATATTCCATCTTATGAGAAGTTCACCGTCTATTTGTTTTCATTATATAAACATTCATTCTTTTCATGAAATCCATTGTGCCTGCTTTCTCCATATCAGATCTGTGTGGGAACCTGAGCTCGTTTTGGCACTCACTAGATGCAAGGCAAATAAACTATATCTGGACAGGATGCCAGTCTGTCACAGGATGCAGGCACATAATCACTTACACATAGGGCACATATCTATGTGGAATTTTGAGGAACACCAGTGTTGCTGCAGCAATCTTTTGGTGTATGGGAGAAAACTGAGCCATCCAGTGAAAACATACACAGACACAGGGAGTAAATACAGACTTTATACAGAGGTACCCCAATCAGGAAGTGAACTGGAAGACCAAGTGCTGTGAGGCAAAACATGGAAAAGGTGTGGTTAGAATTCAGAAATATCTTATGTCTGGTGCAAATTCTTATTTCAAGCTTGCACATGGCATAAATGAATCATGGTTAGTTCTAATGTAAAGGTCACCCTGTACAAGCTTTTGCCACTGTCACACTAATGACATCATCAATGTGCAGACTTTATAACTACATGTAAGGACCCATGTCTTCTGTATACGCTGCACAGACTACTTAATTAATATTATGTTGTTTCTTTTTTTCCATTCAGCAGAAGAACAAGCTTTTGGTTGTCCTGTCTGCTCTTGAATCCTGTCATTCCTTTTGATGTTATCAGGCTATCAGACAGTGGAATGCAAAGTAGCTTTAATTTTATATGTATATGTATATATATATATATATATATATATATATATATATATATATATGTATATGGGATCCTGACACATGCTCGACTAGCATATGTCCGAATCACAAAACATCGAACACACATACACAAAAGCGCTTAACATCGACAAGCGCTTCCGTGTATGTGTGCCTGTTTCGTAGATCGGACTACAGTGTGGGTAAGGGAAAATTCCCTTTTCCCCACTACAGTGCGATCTCGGAGTGAGAATAATAAAGTAGGGGGGTGGGAGATGCAGGGGGGTGAAGTCCCCCTGCAGAAACATAGATTTTTTTTTTGAACTACACATACACGGAAGCACTTTTTGATGTTAAGCGCTTTCATGTATGTGTGTTCGATGTTTTGTGATTCGGACATATGCTAGTTGAGCATGTGTCGTAGACCCATATATATATATATATATATATATATATATATATATATATATATATATATATATATATATATATATATATATATATATATATGGTTCTAGGTCATAAGCTCGACAGCCACTCTCACCGACAACAAAAACATCGACACCACATTATCGACAAACCAGAAACACGACAACTCACATGCCCGACAAACAAGTAACCGACGGTCCACAAACACGAAACCCCACACACTGCACACACCACAATAACAACAATCAACTAACAAAACACATCCCTTATCCAAAACCAGACACAGAACACAAGCACACCAAAATCCTCACAACCGCACACTAAACCTCACACACACAACTTCGTCCAACCCTAATCCAAACCCTTACCCTAAGGTCCGTCACTATCGCACACTCAGCTAACCGCCTAACCCTAACTCACTTAACCGCCCTAACCCAAAAATACCACTACGCACACTTACATAACCCGCCCTAACCTAACTCACTTAACCCGCTAACTTAAAAATACCACTACCGCACACTTACCCAACCCGTGCCTAACCTAACTCACTTAACCCACCCCTATCCCCACAGACTGTCACTATCCACACTTACCTTAGTCGCACCCTAACGTCCGTCACCACCGCATACTCACACAGCCTTCTTTCCAACTCACTATCCCTGGCGTCAGAGTTTTCATCCGTAGCGTCGGTCTTCCGAGTGTCGATCATCTGGCGCCCGCTCATGCATTGTCGGTAATCCCAGCTGTCGATCTTCTAACCTACACCCATATATATATATATATATATATATATATATATATATATATATATATATATATATCAGGAGGAGGTGTGGAAAGGCACAAGTAGAATTCTTCAGAAAACCCTTTTATAAAAGCAGTCTGCCAAACTTCTGACACTCAGGATACCCCATCCTACTGATCCCCTCCTCAACACTGGACACAGAGTGAAGCCTCCACAATACACTTGCTTGTTCTTACAGTAATCTGTGGTCTGAGCCCATCATACAATAGTAGTGAAATGAGCACCTTCTTCATTCTGGCACCTTATGGAGCACAATAGCCCACCCCAAGCAGCCCACTGGCAAACAGAGACCCTGACTCTTCTCCATCATGCCTGCTGTTAAGGATTATATTTACCCACTCCACCTCCATTTTCTAGATTCTTCAAGACTTTCAGTCAGTGGTCAGAGATCAGTATTGCTTTCTCCCATCCTGATCTGTCAGTGTTCTCTGCCAGTTAACACTCCAACCACGTTGTCAATAACTGAAGCCCTTAGACCCTCCCACGAACACACATGCTACAAATCCTTTTTGCCAGCATCCATCTTGGCAGGGATCAGAGTAACTCTCAACCCCTTTCCAGTAATGATCAGTACACCCTACCTACCCCTTAAGATTTTCACCATCGGTGTTGGTGATTGGTTTAGGCCCTACCTTTACCACCCCAACTGTTATGCTTCTCTAACTTCTAATGCAGGTGTGCCATGCTGGTCACCTGACTAAGTGCAGTACTGTGCAGTTGAAGTAGATGATTGCACCTCACTGGTGTAGCATAGTGTGGCCCATATGACAGATGTCACTAGCTGTTCTCATTAATGCTCCCAGGACTGGGTCCCTTCTATATGCGTGCCAGAATGGTACTATGTGTCTCCCAAGAGAGGTCTGTATCATCAGTAGTGACAAAACTCATTCATTTAAACTACTGGCTGAAGTGGTCAGAGTGACTAGGCAGTAAGTCTTTATCTGTTGAGTCTTTTTACTTGCAAGCTAGCGGGTGTGGCATGGAGGCAGTGACCACATACGGAGCACCAAATATGTCATTGCTTTTGTATGCAAGGACAAATTGCTGCAGTTTTATGTGACACCATGACTTTGCACACTTGTAGATGAGCATTTCAAAAGGCAGCATGGCTTCCATTACAAGACACGAAAGCATCTGAATATGCTGCTGCTCTACCTACAGCCAGACATTATAATCAGAAGTGCACCAACAGGATTATAACCAAGGTATACAAGCAGGTAGTGATGTGGGGTTATCCTTGGAATGTTTCTGATATGAATCCCAACCAGTAATCTTTTGCAAACTAAGCACAGGCCCGGCATACTTAGAGTGAGATATTACGAGAAATTCAGCCCGGAAATTTGTCAGTAGCACTCACTGTCATTTATGATAAGGTTGAGTCTTCAGTGCAGGAAACTGGCTTGGTTCACATACATTAGTTTAGGCTTCTGAGGACACTTACATTCAATGTCTTTACAACTAATTAAAATTCCTTCTGTAGTAAGCATATCACTACAGCTTTGAGTCTTCCATTATAGAAGAGTTTAATTAACAGGTCGTTTCAATTAATTGAAGAGTAGCATAAAACTAAAAACTAACTGAGAACACTTCAGTCTTCTGACAGTTTGCCTCCTGCAGACACCAAGTCAGTTCAGTTCCACACATTTCCTTTGGACCATCTTCCAGGGTAAACAAAATCTCTTGTCACAGATTATCAGCTTGCAGCAGATACCCCCATCTTGCTCTGTTTTATACCTCTGTCTTGCTCTGTTTTGCTTCAGAACTGCAACAAGCCCAGCAGTTTCTTATCTTTTCTGAGCAGCGCTCAAACACAAATCCCCCTGAGCCATGACTCTGAGAGCTTCATTCTTAACATTATACAGTGGGACCCCTGCCCACCTTATACATTAATAGAGGTATACTAAGCTAATGACCTCTAGGATCCTGTTAGCCTAGCTGTGCAGCACAAATGTGACCCACAAATTTGATTTATATAGGTGGTGATTTACTGACTGCCTCTGTCTGTCATTGACTTAGGAGCCAGATCAGTGGTCATTTTCTGATTACTCATCCATTGGTCCAAGGGATAGGGAAGAGCTCTGCTTCACTTAGATGTGGAGCCTGTTTGCGATGTTGGAAATTCTCTGAGAAACATATCTGTCTCTCCAACATGTCCAATTTATGTTGCATGCAAAATTTATGTCTTCTAATCTAGTCTTTCTGATGCTGTTTGTTTTGCAGATGTGCAAAGGATTAATCAAAACATGGTCCAGGGATGCCTGGTATGCCAGGCAAAGATCATCTCTCAAAAGACTGTATGATACCAAGCAAAGAGACAGGGCTTTGAGGTGATCAGCATAGGACATGTTTACTCCCTTTATTCTTTTTGTAAGGAACCTTTGTGGATGTTCCAGTTGCTGCATGTGTCTGGTCAGGTACATACTGAAGGGGCATTATACTCTACAGTGGGCTTGATGAGGGTCAAGTACTGTGGTATAATGACCTCTCTGGAGCTAGATGTGATACCCTTGCGTCTAAGTTGAGAAATATAGAAGAATTTTCTTACTGCCTTGGACATGTGCTTGTCAAAGGCTAGGTTACTATGTAACTAAATTCCCAGAGGCCTGGCTAGTGAATCAACTTTTAAGGGCGTGTTATTGATGAATTAGTTGCCCAGGGTGGTAGACTTCCCAAAAGGTACTATAACATATTTCTTGGTATTGAGTTTTAAGCCATGGCTTTGGCACCTAGCATTTGTTTGTTTTTTTGTTTGTATTAGACCTTCCTGAAGGGTGTTCTATATTGGGGGGATTCAATGACTGCTCCCAGTTTGCAATCATCTCTGAACTTGGTCAGCCAAAGGGCTTTGATATTGGCTTTGACACCTGAGAAGTGGATGCCAAAGAGGAGTGGGACCAGTACAGAGCCATGGGGATCTCCACTGATGACCGGCCTCTTTGTGGAGGTGGCTACACTGATTCTAACCTCTTGGGTCCTACCAGCTAGCTATTCAGCAGGTTATAAAGGAGTTTATACCTGGTTCCATAAGTTTGTTGATAATGCCCAAGTCGGTTATTGTATCAAATACTATAGCCAGATCTAGATAGGCAGTATTCGCTGTTTTCCCCTCATCCATTGCCTTAGTGACCTTTACAAAGAGGTCCACTAAATTCAGAAAGCATGACCCCCCCCCCCCCGTGACAAAACCACACTGGGATGGATCCAGTGATTGGAGGTCTCCTATGTCCTTGTTGATACTTTACATGATAATTATTTCCATGGCTTTGCAATTAAGAGAAGTCAGACTAATGGGTCCATAGTTTCCAGGATCTGTTGAAGGTTCTCCCTTATGAAGGAGCATGACCATTGCAATCCTCTATTCATGTTGTTTAAAGCCTGTTTTAAAATTATAGTTAAACATTACTCCAGATGTCCTGATAAGACATATTTTAGAGTATTCAGGAGGCATCCTGGGATGCTATAACGGTCCATTGAGGCCATGTTCTTGGCTTTAGTGAGTGCAGCCAGTACATGCTCCCTAATTGTAGCTGGAGGAGTATTGTTTGAGTGTATCTTTGAGGGTATGGTTGGGGTGAGAGGGGGTTAAACCTTTCTTAACTGAATTATGCACTCAACCTTCACACACAAATTCAGAGGATAAACCTCTGCCAAGACATAGCTAGAATCATTTGAGTGAAATTAAAATTGTAACCCTCATTTGGGAATCAAACCCAGATATCTAGCATGCCATGCTGCCATTACTGCCACTGGCTTAACAAGAGATTCAGTCAGTTTTCCATTAAGAGCTTTTTTCTTTCAGCCAGGAATCCCTCCCCCCTATTATGGTGATTAAAGAAGACATTCTCTACATTTGTGTGTGTTTGTAATTTAATCTTAATCATTATAGAATAGGGGGTTCCTAGCTGGAAGAAAAAAGCTCTTAACGGAAAACTGAATACACTTCTGTCCAAAAGCTGTTGGTAGCCCAAATGCAGTGACATTACTAAGGAATGCTCGAGGTCTTTGGTTCAAATCCCAAATTAAGTATGGCATGTTCCTTTCATTTCTAAGATTATAGCCATCTTTAAACAGAAGGCTTCCCCTGCATTTATGAGTGTGTGCTTTTAATTTGACTTTAATCATCATGCTTGGGGGTTCCTAGCTGAAAAGAAAAATCTGTTAAGAAACCTCAACACCTGTCTAGCCAGAGGTTATTGTTAGGCCAATGGCAGTGACACCAGCCCAGAGTAGTAGAGGTCTTTTGTTCAAGTCCACTGACAGTGATTCCATCAGGAAATGCTAGAGGTCTTCATTTTGAATCCCAAGTAAGAGCTGAGATTTTCTTTTCAGTTTCATGATTCTAAGTTTGCCATAGAAGAAGGTTTTCTGTGTGTGTGTGTGTGTGTGTGTGTGTGTGTGTGTGTGTGTGTGTGTGTGTGTGTGTATATGTGTGTGTGTTTGTAACATGTCACTGTGCTAGGGGTTTCCTAGCCAAAAGGAAAATTCTGTTAAGGTTACGTCAGCACCTTTCTAGCCAGAGGCTCTTGTTAGGTCAATGGCAGTGACACCAGCCCAGAGTGCTAGTGCTTTTGGGTTCAAGTCCCAGATGAGAGCTAATATTTTCCCTTCCTTTCTATGATTCCACTTTTAAACTTGTGAGAAAGAGTGGGGCAGCCATATCCCAGAATTCAGCTTTCCTTCTCCAAAATGTGGAAGACTACCACCCAAAATGTGGAAGAAAATTATGAAATTGTGCAACAATTCCTCGCAACTTCAACTAGGCAGTTAACAGCATGATTAATAACAGCTATTTCCTATTTACAGTTTTTGATGAAGTAATATGATTCAGTATTACTTACTGATTGACAATATTTGTTAAAAAGTTCTTAACAATCAGTGTGTGACAGACCTTTTTTAATGCAGAATTTTGAAAGTCAAAGTGAGGATGCTCTTCATAACGACATCCAGTTGAGAAGCATATTCACTTCTGTTAAGCTATGAGAATTTAGTCCTTTCTAGCCAAACCTAAATGCAGTCATCACATTATATTGCCCTTCTCTTAGCTCAGTCAAAGGAGCTACATTTCATATTAGGCAAATCCACTTAATGACTGGCCAAAGTGCATTTGACAGTAACATCAGTCTAGTATACCTGTAAGTGTGTCACTGCACTGATGTTATCTGAAAAGCTGTATTTCAGCATGCTCTCTGCATTGCCTTCCCTTGCATCTATTTTCAGGAAATAAATATTGTACCAATTTCAAGTCCCCATAATCAGTGCAGTTCTCAAATTATATATCAAAATGCTTTTGCTGCCCCAGAGTGTTGCCAGAGTGGCTTTAGTCCTGCAAATAAGAGCACAGTATATTTTCAGTAAATGAGCATCTAGTTTTGTTCTTTGCATCAAGAGCTGCTCTTTTATAAAGAGACTGATATGATACTTTTGACTGTGTGTGTCATCCTGATAGTCTTTGATCTTTGCAAATGTAATTCTCTTTCAAATCCTACACTCAGGGAAGGCAACGCATCTTATCCTGTGACATCTGTTAAGTCAGAAACATTGTATTTTTCCCATCTGGGGGCATTCTGACACACACGACAGATTTTATCTTACAAACTTGCATTGTCTGTATGGCTTCATGGAAATGTCTTTGTGTGTATGGATATAAATATTCTTTGTAAAATACAGCAGTTGGATTAAGGTCAAAGCAAAATAAGTTTTGAAATGAATCCCAATTTTGGGATATAGAAAGCAACCCAGATATAGCAGGTAGTGGTTATCTATGAAGGAATTTGTATCACCATAAATACATATTCACAAATACATAACATATATAAATATATACATAGATAAACAGATAGATAGAGAAACAGGTGCATAATTTATATGTTACTTGGGTAAGCGAACTGCTCCACAGACCCTTTTCAGCCACAGCCTGAGCCAAAAGGGTAAGAGTAGATGCAGTGCATGTGGACAATTTGGAAAGGCCTTTCAAGGCAAAGAGGAATTAGTGAGCTAAAGAAGAATGGCAGCTGTGATGATATGGGCTGGTGCCAGCATGGCCAGCTGGAGTTTTGTAAAGAATGATATCCTTTGAATATTAAACTGATGTGTACAAGATGCTTGCGTTACAAATGTATTAGAACTGTATAGCATTCGAATATCAAACTGATGAGCACAAATGCTTATGTTGCAAATGTATTAGAGTTGTATGGCATTTGAATATCAAAGTGTATTTGTAAAGTTACTAGTGTTGAAAAATGTATCAACAGTGGATCCTGCTGGACAGGAAGGAAATATACATGCAGGTAGTAACTGATTAAATGCATATACTGTAACCGAGAACACTGGAAGAACAGTGGTTAACTAGCTAATTTTAAGAAAAATAAGGGAAATGCAAATGAGCTGTTAAACCATTAAAATGGCATCCCACAGTAATAAATAGGACTGGAGATGGTAGGTCTGGAAGAAGCCATTGTTTAATAGCCTCTGTAAAGGAGAAGGGAAGTACTGTAATTGTTTCATGGCTCTATGGCACTGCCATAAACATTTAGATGTGTATTGTATCAATTCTATGCTAAATTCCTGTCTCAGCTTCAAAGTGGGGCGGGGGGGAGTCAGATGACTAAATGTGATATCATCCGGTAGACAGATTAGCAATGATGTTTTATATGAGAGATTGATCTCAGTGCTCAGTATTCTGTATTCTCTCTTGGGTCTGACAACAAGAAGGACCATTCACCACGTCATCTGCCTTGCTCTGTTAAGTAAGTAGGGAATAGTAAAAATCGCCTAGATTCAGTAAGGAAAATATAGTGAAGCTTAGTTTAGATATTGTTTTTCTTTATTTATCTGAGAGTATCCATCAATGTTATTTTCAATATTTCCTGTGATTTGAACTCTGTGGCTTACTGCAAATGTATATTCACTATCTTCATACCTTTTTATTATTTATTATTAAATGTATTTAAAACTTTTCATTGTGGCTGGTCCTTTTTAGAAAGTATTTAAGCTTTGAGAGTATTTGCATATATTTATTTGGTGATAACTGTAGCCACTCTAGAAGGCCTGGCTGTTTGGAAAACATTACCATTTGAATTAGTATTACTTGTACACAGCATAACTGGATACCCTTTTAAGAGCATTATAGTAACGGACTGGTGGCAGTGAATCTACCTTTTAGTCTGAGCAGACTAGGTAGAGTGGGTAATCTGTGCCAGCCTTTCCCAAGTGTGTGTGTGTTTGTGTGTGTGTGTGTGTGTGTGTGTGTGTGTGTGTGTGTGTGTGTGTGTGTGTGTGTGTGTGTGTGTGTGCGTGTGTGCATGTGTGTGTGTGTATGTGTGTGTGTGTGTGTGTGTGTGTGTGTGTGTGTGTGTGTGTGTGTGTGTGTGTGTGTGTGTGTGTGTGTGAAAATTAAACCTCAAAGAGTGTGTGTGTCACTTATTTTGGGCAGGGACATGAAGCACTGGTTTCACAGACGGGGTGCTGAAGGACTTGGCTTGAACACTCAGCTGAGGACCCAACCCTACAGCTGTACCAATGCGGAGCTTTATTGGAGACCTGAAGAGAGGCAGATATAGAGAAATCCAGACCCTGGGCTGAGTGCGTTCCCTGTGTGATTGTAAGGGAAATTGTGCTTGATGCAGAGAGGTCTGCATCTGGAAATATTGAGCTTATCCATTGTATTCCAAGTGAACATCCCCCTCTAGTGTCAGTGGTGAGGATTCAGGCTCCTTGATGACTGGCCCAGCATGGGAACATCTCAGCAGCATCTCAAAACAACATGTGTGATGACAGTAGAGCAGACATGTGGTCAAGCCAGATATGAAATTAAGGCACATGACAAAAGCTGATGGGCATTATCACCAAAACAATGGCATACAGGAAGAAAGGAAGATAGAAAAGACTGACCAGGCCAGCAAGGAACACTTGTTGGCTAACACAAAGATTAAGAGAACAGTTGCACTGACAAAGAAGAAGGCAGCAGAGTGACTCAACCATCTTCTGGAAAGTGACTCAGTAGATGATTGCAAGGAAATGAAAGAAATATAAAGAAGATAGTCCTCAGACACCATTCATAAAGGATGTCACCAAAATCTGCTCATCAGTCCAGAGGCCATCAAAGGCAGATGATTGAATCTTCTGAATGGAGAAAACCCTACAGATGCTATATTGTCCCATCACAGTTTCAGATGCTAGAAGAAGAAGAATCCATCCTAGTAAAAGTAAGAACAACACTAAGCAAAATGAACTCAGGAAAGGCAAAAGACTCAAGATTAACTCATGGTAAATATAATCATGATATTGGGTAAGTCAGGGGGAAATGGCTTCTGAGAGTACTCTTTGCAGTATGGAAAGAAAGGCGGTTTACAATCAAAATGTGGAAATGCAGTTTGAAAACAGGTTGGTCAAACCTGTGTTTTAGCAACGCCCATAATGTCAGACTGAAAATATGACTTCATATTAGCGAAAGTGAGTACACATTCACTAATATGAAGTCGACTTTGTTTCACTGTAGTGCACTCTCAAAGTTGGTATATATAATATGCAGGGGGTGTGGGGTTGCAGGGGGATTCCCCCCCTGCAAATATATTAATGGTAGCAAAGACTTTCGGCATTTCAACTTACAATGTTTGAATGTTGATTGCCATGGATATCATTTGCAGCATTTTTGGTAATTCAGTATTACCAAAGTCAGATAAACAAGTCGGTAATTTTGTTGAAACCTGTTTTCAGTTTCAGCATTTTGACAGTAAACTGAGAAAGGCATATCCTACATGACTGGAAAATAAGCATTCTATCACCAGTGTACAAGAACAAAAGGGACAATCATAGGTCTCGACCTCTTAAAAGGCCAGTGTGGAACACAGACCCTAACAATGTGTGACAAATGGTCAAAATGTGGAACACCCTATTTTCACACTGCATAAAATGTGCCATTGCCATGGAGCATGGTAGAACATCTGTAAATTCAATAAGACACCCTTCTGAGATCCAAAACCTTTATTTTATAATCTGCAATACCATAACCAAGGTTATGGTTTGGCTTTATTGGCCTGAAATTGTCCATAAATAGACTTAAACGTAAAAAAAAATTATGGACATTCAGTATTGCCGTCTAGCTGAAACACCTGATATCCTTAAAGGGTAATTTGCATATATCCCATATTGCCTCTGATATAAAAGGTTTAAGGTATCATACAGTGGAAAGTCTAGCTTTGCTAGATTTTTATTTTTATGTTTCTAAGTCCTGGAACGCATTGCCTGTATCCATCTGGTCAATACCCTCCCTCCAGTCCTTTAAAACCATTCTGAAAGACTTGCTGTCAACAATCTGGCTCTTTTCTCTCACTTCATATTGCAATTCTTCCTTGGATTATATTAACTTGCCTTTAATATCTCTGTAAACTGAATAAAATTTCTCTAAATATTAAATCATTGTCATATAGGTTGTATCTATTCTTAAACAATGTTTTAACATCACGACTACTTAATAATTTTAATAGCTTTATAATTATTTTAAACTGTAAGACGTTTTTGTATTATTTTTGAAGATTGAAAAATTAATGTTCTTAAAATGTTTTTGTAATACTTTGGAGCTTTTTCTGAAAGTGGGCAACTACCCAGTTGGGACTGTCCCAGTTATCAAATGCCAATAAATAAATAAACAAACAGTAATCGGCAAACATGTTGAGATCCGGCAGGGATGACCACCATCGCCTACTTTATCCTGTCATTTAACCCCATTCCTTACTGCACTGAGCAATAATATTGACGTAGTAGATATTGATATACAAAGTTACCTGCTTAAATATTTTGCAAATGACACTTTGTGAAAAATATCTGATGTTCAAAACTCATTAGAAGTTTTTTCCCCTTCGGCTGGCATCACCCGTACTTAGATAATGAGAAGATCGTTAAAAAGTTATACTGTCGATGAAGCTTAGAGAGCGATTATTCTGAAATACACTGCTCTGATTTCAGTTTGTGGATGTATATATTGCATGTGTGTATGTGTGTGTAATTGTAGTAGCTTCTTCTGAAATACACTGCTCTGATTTCAGTTTGTGGATGTATATATTGCATGTGTGTATGTGTGTGTAATTGTAGTAGCTTCATGGGTGATATTTTATGCTCCACTTTGCCCTCCCCAAAAATACAAATTTATGCACAGATAAATTTGAAGTGCTATGATTTTGGACCCTGTGCTATGACTTTTGATGGTCCCAGCTATGATTATGGGAGCTGGAAGTTTGAAAAGTATGTGTGTAGTTCTTTTCAACTATGTACATTCTTTTCCTGTCTGAACACCTCAACAAATGGACATCTCGGCTCTCAATCATAACTGCAGACAGTACAGAGGTATACAGCTACTGTCATACTGCATGAAAGTACTGGAGTATGACTGATAAATACATTTGCTCAGGAGTAGGAAGTAAGATGGAAGATGACCTGTTCAGATGAGGATGCAGTGCAACTGAAGAGAATTTTGCAGTAAGACAGATAGTGGAGAAGAAGTTGGAGATGAGGAAAGAATCCAACTGGGCATTAATAGACTTGAAGAAAGCATATGACAAGGTCTGATTTTGGCAGTCCTCTAGTGGGTCAAAGTTACGGAAGGATTAGTAGTAGTATTAGTGACGGCTATGTGCAAGGACCCAGTGACACAAGTGCAAATGGAGAGACCCAGTGACACAAGTGCAAACAGAGTGTTTCCTAGTGGGAGTGAGTGTGCATCTGGGGCCAGCTGTGAGCCCACTTCTCACATGGGTGATGTACTGCATTAGCAAACATGTCAGATGGGACAGGTCAAGAAAGCTGTTTTACTCAGACAATGTGGCACTACAGCCAGAGTCGACAGGAACTTCAACAAGTTATAGAAGACTGGAATGTAAAACTGGAGGCACATGGGATAAAGCTGAGTATAGACAAGTCAGTAAACATGGCAGCAAATGAGGGAGTTGTAGAGTGAGGTAAAAGGGGATATAGGGGAACAGGTTAACAGTTTCAGATGTTGAGGAAGTGTGGGTAAGGAGAATGCAATTTAGAATAAAGAGGTCAATGCTGAAGTCAGAGGTACTGTAGCTAACTGGCACAAATTGTCAGGGGTGGGATATGATAGATGAATGCGAAAGAAACTGAAGACAGAGGTATACAAAACACTGGTGTGACCAGTGCTTTTTATGGCACAGAAACATGGGTGATGATAGCACAGTAGCAGAGGAAAATTGAGGTGAAGGGAATAAATTGCCTGGCACGGGTAGTGGGGTGCATGCTGCGGGGCAGATGAAGATATAAGGACATCAGAGCAGAAGCCAAAGTAGCCCCTGTTGTAGAAAAGGCCAAGGAAAACAGATTGCAGTGATTTGGTCTTATGTGCAAGAAATCAGAAGATGATTTGGTAAAGAAGATTTTGGAGAAGTAAGAGGAAACTATGGGATACAGGCAAGAGATGGATTAGGTGAGAGAACAGCTGCAACAGTCAAGGATGACTGTCAAAGAAGGCAGGAGAGAGATTCTGAATCAAGGCATGCAGCAACAATTGACATGACACCCCAATCCCATGAAAAAATGGGAAAATGAGGTTGATGATGATTAAAACAGTGAATAAATCATCATTTTTGGAAGTAGTAGAAGGTTCTTTCAAGCTTTTTTTTAAAGTTGTTTCAGGTTTCAACTTTGTTACTTGTGACTGTTTCTGCCATTTCACACTGAGCTAATCGGAGGAATTTGGAGGAAGGGCTCTGAGCTAATGAATCTGAGATATATAACATTAAGTATCACGTTTTTTTTTATTTCTGAGTTATTTATAGCACTTTTATTTTACTCACTGTATGTGAGGTATTAAGTAGAATTTTCTACAATTGTTAAGCATCTGGTTGGGTTTGTTTGTTCTGATTTTTGTTTCCCACCCTCCCTCCCTCTTGGTTTTTATACTTGGTGGATTTGCAGTTGTCCACCCCTACTGTAAATTTGATCTGGGACACTCCTCCCAGTCTAGTGTCATTACCTCATTCTACCTATTCCAGGGAGAACATTTGAGAAGGCCAACCCAGTTAGATTCTGCTCCTCCTTTCCCCTTTCCACTTTACAAAAAAAAAATTCTAAGCTTGTTTTCTGCCTTTCCTATAAGTTGTCTAGTCCAGATACAGATTTGTTGTATCCAGGACTGTGTATAAGCTTCTGAGCTCCTAAGCCTTTCTGTGTTGGAGGGAAGCCTTCTAGCTTAATTTTGTTTCTTAGAGCTAGCCAGTTTTCTAGTTTCAGCACTCAAATCTGTTTCTTTGAGCTCAGCACTTGTTCAGAACTCATTGTAAGCACTAAATAAACTACAAATTACTACAGCACTCAACTTTCATCACTTGTCTAGAGAAAAACAGTTTTTATTACTTAATAAAAAAGCACCTATTCAGGCATGTCTAAGGGTCAACTCCCAGTGTTTTCTCCTGTCTACCTGATGAATCTGGTCATCTTGGGGCAATGCAGCAATTGCCTCATGTACACAGACAACCCTCTCCTCCTACCACCCAACACTACAACCTGTGAGAGATGCACTTATATAACCAAACTGGAATCAAAGCTCTCTTCACCCGACTGGACTAGACAGTCAAGAGGAGAAGGTAAACACTTGCACCACACCACACTCATCACATAGCCCCTCAAAACCTACACCACCAAAACACACACATAGAAACACAAAACACACACCTACATTCGTGGAGGCTCTCAAAAAAAATCGACCCAAGCAACAGGGACCTCCAAAGCAGAAACGCAAGCAACCTCCACCCCCCCAACACAACCCAAATGACACATAGCCCACAAACTCAGTGTGCCACTCAACCACAGCCCATAAGGCATAACAGTGTACTTAACACTCTAGTCATAGGTGACTCATAGGTGTGTCAGGCACACTGATGTTCCACTCACCAGGCTAAACAAGGAGAAAGTCACTGTCAGCTGCCTGTCATGTGCCAGGATCCGCCACATAACGCATGCACTCAGGTCACTCCACAGCAAGTACAAATATGACTCTGTCATTGTCCATGTTGGTGTGAATGACCTGAGACATACCTCCCTGGACTACATGAAAAGGGACATGGAGGAGCTGTCCGATCTTGTAGCCCAGACAGGTATGACCCTAGCCCTGAGTAGCATCCTGCCATCACCCAGAATGATACCACAGTACAAGGACAAAATGATTGACTTCAACAATTGGCTAAGCTTCTGGTGTCATTCTAAGGGGATCCAGTATCTGTCTGCCTGGGATGACATGATCGACAAACCACGATGCTTTGCCAGAGATGGCCTGCACCTCTCACCTTTGGGATTCCGGATACTGTCTAAGGCTCTTGCCACCCCTATAGTGCCTTTTTTATGCAAGATTCAAATGACAAATTCACCACCATAACAGGTACAAGCAAGCAAAATCTGAGGGTAATGCTACTCAATGCTAGAAGTCTAAACCTCAAAAATGCACTCACTCGAGGCACTCCTTAAAATGGAGAACATCGACATCTGTGCAGTGACAGAGACCTGGTTCAAGGCTCCAGAGAGCACCCCTGCATTACCAGGCTATAATTCATACCACACCTTTCGGCCACCTAACTTGGACCGAAGCACTAAAGGTGGAGGCATGTCCATATTCATTAAGGATATCCACACTTCCAGGCTAGTTGCTCAGCATAATGCATGTGAGATTATCCAAGTGCAACTAACTCTGGGCAAGACCGCAATGCAAATTGTAGCTTGCTACAGATCCCCCACCATGCCCCAGGATTCCCACTCCTCATTTCTTGATACACTGGAAAATATTAGGGTACAACCTAACACCCTAATAATGGGCGATTTCAACTACCCCACCATTAACTGGGAAAACTACTCATGTACCAACTCTTGTGCTCAATGTTTTCTGGAATTCATAAATTCCAATGCCTTGGATCAACTTATCCACACCCCCACCAGGGGCAGCAATATCCTAGACCTGGTCATTACCAACATGGGCAACCGGTGTTCCACACCAGAGGTCAATTCCTCGTTGGTCAGATCCACCCACAAGCAAATCACCCTAGAGATCCACATCCCAGCCCCACCCCCCATTAGGGAAACCACCACAAAAAATTTCTCCAAAGCCAACTTCACGCTTCTTAAGACAGAAGTGGCAAACTTCACGACACCCATGCTGATGGACAATAGAGATACAACTGCTGAATCCTATACAATTGCACTTTATAAGCACTTACACGAGTGCATGGATCGTGCATTCCCTAACAGAACCAAGATGCTATCCTCCAAAAAAAGGAAGCCAATCTGGTGGTCCCCTGCTATAAACAAACTCTACAACAGAAGAAAGAAACTGTTGCAAAAAAGAGTAAAATCCCATGATTGCAGGAATTCCGTGGTCAGCCTCAGTAAGAAGCAGAGATCCCTCATAAAATTCTTCAAAGCTAGTTAAGAAAACAAAATCGCCACTGATTCTAAAGACAACCACAAAGCATTCTATAGCTATGTCTAGAATCTCAATGGCAACACTCAGATCAGTTCTGAGTTACAGCACAATGGCACTAAATATACAGAACCAACTGATATTGCCAACATCCTGGCAGATAGGTTCAGTGCTAACTTTACCCCTCTCTCACCCCTTAAAGGGCCCATCTCTATACCGGAAGAATGCAAAGTTCCTGTAATCGTAGCTGCACAGGTAAAAAACACACTCTCCAAAGCCAAGAACACAGCATCCATGGGACCTGACAACATCCCAGGCTGCGTTCTACATGAACTACAGAATGAACTGGCACCCCACCTAAGTACCATGTTCAATCATAGCCTCACCTCAGGCTTTGTGCCCACTGAATGGCGCACAGCAACAGTTATCCCACTCCACAAAGGGGGAGCCACCACATACCCCGGGAACTACTGCCCCATTAGCCTGATGAGCCAGGTCTGCAAGGCTATGGAGCATATCATCATGGAACTTATAAACAATAACATTGGTAATCTCCAAACTCTGGACCCTACCCAGTTCGGGTTTGTAAAAGGCAGATCATGTCTCCTAAACCTAATAGACTTCTTTGAAGCGGTCACCAAAGCTGTAGATGAGGGTAAGGTGGTACACACAGCCTATCTAGATCTCGCCAAGGCTTTCAACACCACCCCCCACTCTGGAATTATAGACAAACTCACTAAACTAAGTATAAATCCCTATGTCACAAGATGGGTTGCCAACTGGCTCACTGACCGAACCCACACTGTTAAAGTAGCAGACTCTAAATCTAACTTCAGACCAGTGACAAGTGGAGTACCACAGGGTTCAGTCCTAGGTCCTCTCCTGTTTGGTATCTACTTCTCTGAAGTACAGGCTAACACAGAAGGTCTTTGGCTAACAAAGTTCGCAGATGACTGCAAACTAGGAGCCATAATCAAATTTTCTAATGATGTGGACATCCTCAAAAAGGGCCTCACTGAGACAGATGCCTGGTGTCAAAGCCATGGCCTCAAGCTCAATGCCAAAAAGTGCATTGTCATCCCTTTCGGTAAAAACACTGTACCCATGAACTACCATATAGACGTTAGTCTACTTAACACCGAAAGTGTGATAAGAGACCTTGGGACACAGGTGGACAGTAGTCTCTCCTTTGATAATCACATCACCACAGTAGTCAGGAAATTTTTGGCTGCTACAACCCAACCAAATAATCAGTGGTCACTTGCAGATAGAATAAAATCCGCTGCACATGGAGATTTAGTGGACAAAAAGAGGAAGAGGTACCCCACTCCTTCTGAATCATAGTAACCTGCGGAAGACTTTCTGTACTCAGACCAGATCTGGTCTCCTTTGGGATTTGATACTCCCAGGGAAGACTCTATATATTCTGGTTCTTTCCCTCAAGGTGCCTCTTTTGGCATTTTAGCAATTTGCTCAACTTACGTAAAGGTAATTTTAAATGGATGTGGTCAAAGAGCATTCCTTCCTTAAAAACAGATCTCTTAAACTGCTGGGCATTGAATTGTCTAGGCCCATAGTTACTTCTCCTCTGATAGAAGCTTTAAAGGACACATTAAAAAGCACCTGCTTAAAGCCACACTCACAGCCCCTTGTCCTAAGAGGCATTGAGGTTATGCACAATGCAGGAATATCAGTATTGTCTATAAATGGATCTGTTGGCAGGCCACACTGTCCTTTTCTTAGAGGCCTATAAAGAGGTCTATGGTAAAATGTGGACTTTTCCCACTGAGAAGGAAAGTAGACTCTTGGCAGATGTAGGGTTCATGCTTCAGTTAGTCTTGACATATGAGCTGTGAACTGTCAGATGCACATGGTACAGTGTTGGTGGCCATCCTTAAACAAACTGATGAGCTATCTCAGGGGATTTCAACTATCTTCTTGACAGCCAAAATTACTAGATTGCCACAAATGGCTGAGAAAGTATATAAACATGTAATCAGATGTGGTTATTAGACAGCAGATGCTTCTGCCAGGACTACTGTTTCAGGAATTATAGTAAGGAGTTTTGTTTGGCTGCCTGTACAGCCCATCCCAGAAGATAATTAGGATTGGTTGCTGAATGGTTCATAGACTAAGGTAATATTTTGTTACCCATCTGCCAAGGCTTCTAAAAATATCAGACCCAGGGAGATTATGCAAGCATAATAGCTGTTTTGCCTTGCTATCGCAAGGTTTTCTAGAAACTATCCAACTAAATTCTGGCAATTCTCTTGTAAGCAGACCAAGTGTGAGTATTACTGGCAAAGGAAACAGTAATAAAATAGGCAACAAACACAAAAGGATAGCACTCAGCATCCGAACATCAACTGGTTTCCAGACCTGGAGACATGGCCTTCCTCTACAACAGTTTCTAACTATCAGAGTCATCATCCGCTTCCCACTCTTCTAACTCTCTCCTCACTGGAAGCAAATGTACCCACTGAATCACCAGTGTTTAATTCAAGCCTTGGATACATGTGTAAGAGAGATGTTGTCAATGCATTTTACAAGAGAATTTGCTCATTTTCCACCCTTCAGGGGCATCCCTTCTACTCCATGATACCAACTACAGTATACTTACCGATTAAAGAAAAATTGCTGCAGTCCCTAGATGTGCAAAGTTTCACCTGAAAAATAAAGGAAGGCGGGTATTATTCCAAGTTCTTCCTAGTTCTCAAAGAGAAGAACTAAAAGAGATCAAACTTTGACTTTCTGCATCTGAACGTTTGTGAAAATTATGAAGTTCTGAATGTTGACATTACAGGCCCTGCTTCCATTTTTACTAAGGGGTGTGTACTCGATCACATTCGACACATTTTTACTAAGAGGTATGTACTCGATCACATTCGCCACAAAGGTTAATTATTTTAATATTCTGATTCATAAGGTACACAAACAATTCCTCATGTTCAAGGTGGAAGAGTCCTATTAGCATTTTTGAACTGAGCCACCTTTTATTTCTCCTGCACAAAGTGTATGGACCAAGTGCCTTGTATCTGTATATTTCCATATCTGAGAATGAAGGGAGTAGATTTCTACCTACTCTGAGGTAACTGATTTGAGACAGCTCAATCCAGGAACTAAAAGTACCTGTTTGATGAAATGAGTACTGTATTTAGAGCATGAGCACATCTCTGAACCCTCAGAGATCAGACATCCATATCTCACAGAAAAAGAGGATTTAGGGTATGTCCATCACATGAAGAAATGAAAGTTGTTTCTCCCCAGAATAGCGTGAAACTGATGGTAGACTTTTTCTGTCATGTATCCATATAAAGCCAGCTTACTGCAGGAACTTTTCTGAAGGCTGCAAGTTTCATGTCATGCCACTTATTAATAACTCCACATGCAAGACTACACTTGATAAAAATTGAGTGATACCTGGAGAATCCTGAGTAGCAATAACTCCAAACATTGGGTCATACCTCTCTCTTGGTACCAGCCACATTGAAAGAATTCTATCAGTTGCATTAATCCCCAGTGATCCCCATCTACCCCCAATGGATGCCTCACACTGTACATATGGTCCCAAAGCTAATAGCCTCAAGATTAAGGCCTGTGAGCCAAAGAACTGGAGAATAAGATTATCAGCAAAATGGAAGTGTCTCTCCAGTGAGGTCTGCCAAGACTCCAGTCTTTGCTAAGGCCAGAGGCACTACAGACTTTTACAGACAATACAACACTGATGTGACACGTAACCAGTCTGTGAGATGTTCACTCCTACCCACTGTAGAGGAAATCCATGACAATATGAAAAATGACTAAAATTTGGACTTGAATTTGCAAGCAGTTTGTATTCCAAGCCATCATAATGCTTCAGCAGATTCTGTGAGCAGAGAGTTGACAGTGTGCCATATTTGGGTTAGACCAAAGAATATTTTCATAAACACTGTCAAGCACAACATGCTGGAAACAAATATAAATTAAAATAAAGCAAGTTCACTATCATGGTAAGGCTTCATCATGTTAACATGGCACAGTTTGTGCCCTTGCCTCCTGCCTTGCTGTTCCACCATGTAGGTAACATCACTTACCTTTCTTACCACCTTGTAGGGTCCCTCCCAAGCTGCTTGCAGCTTGTTGTGTCTGACAGGAATGAGAACCATTACCTGCTGCCCTACAGCATACTCTCTAGCTCGAGCATTCCTGTCATACCACACCTTTTTCAGTCTTTTTCTGGGGTCCTGTATCCACCTGATGCTGCACCTGGTGGGTGCGCCGTGGTTTCCCAGTGAACATGTCCCCAAACTCCTGTAACACTGCCCTGATTTCTCGATCCTGGGTAGGAGATAGCTGCTGGGACATTGCTACCCCTTCCACTGAGGTGTCAGTCTGAGCCAAATTGAGGAGATCAGTCACCAGATGTCCCTCAGACTCCTCCTGCAATCTGCTACAAATGCTCAGCACAAGGGCCTCACTATCATGGTAAGGCTTCATCATGTTAACATGGCACAATTTGTGCCCTTGCCTCCTGCCTTGCAGTTCCACCATGTAGTTAACATCACTTACCTTTCTTACCACCTTGTAGGGTCCCTCCCAAGCTGCTTGCAGCTTGTTGTGTCTGACAGGAATGAGAACCATTACCTGCTGCCCTACAGCATACTCTCTAGCTCGAGCATTCCTGTTATACCACACCTTTTTCTGTTGTTGGGCTTCTGCCAGGTTCTCCTGGGCCAAGCCTATGAGCTCCCTGAGCCTTGTGCAAAGGTTTAGAACATATGCCATAACAGACTCCTGGTGAGGTTCACACTCACTTTCCCACTCATTACAAATTAAATCTAGAGGTCCCCTCACCCTATGCCCATACAGCAACTCAAAAGGTGAAAAACCTGTGGATTCCTGGGGAACCTCTCTGTAAGCAAACAACAGATGGGGCAAATATTTGTCCCACTACCTCTTAAACTGGTCTCAAATGCCCATGGACTTGATTGTAGAGTTTAACCTCTCAACAAGACCCTTAGTCTGGGGATGGTAGGGGGTGGTCTTCAGCTGCTTCACCCCATAGGACTTCCACAGACAAGCCAACAGGTCTGACATAAAATTGGCACCTCTGTCAGTCTGTATTTCTTTTCGGAAAATTACCCTGCTGAAAATCTTTAACAAAACATTTGCCACCTTTTCTGCCTCAGTGGAGAACAGAGCCACTGCCTCAGCGTATTGTGTAGCATAGTCCACTACCACTAGGATATATTTTTTTCCTGTGGAACTTGGGGTACTCAAAGGTCCCACAATATCCATAGCTACCCTCTGAAATGGCTCCTCAATCACAGGCAAAGGCATCAAAGGAGCTTTCACCTTGTCTCCTGCCTTGCCTACCTTTTGGCACTGCTCACAGGTCCTGCAGTACCCTGTTACATCTCTGGAAATTCCAAGCCAGTATAAGTTCTGCATAATATGTCTCTTTGTACATTCCATGCCCATTTGACCTGCAAAGGGAATATCATGGGCTGTGGCTAGAAGTGACAGACAGTAGGCTCTAGGTACTACCAACTGCTGTATCCTCTCACTTTCTAGCCCTCTCTCAGGGGTCCACTCTCTATACAGTAACCCTTTTTCCCAGTATACAAATTCCCACTTCCCTTGAGAATCAGGTGCCTCACTAGCTACATGCCTCAGGCCTTGCAATGTAGGGTCTGAGAGCTGTACCTCTCTCAACTCTCTCTTTGTAACCCTGCCTAGCTCCCCTTCCACAGGAAGTCTGGCTTCCTCTGACAGTGGTACCTCACTGTCAACTTGGGTACTACTACTCACCTCTGCCCTTGCAGTCCCTCTGTCCAAGGGAACATCAGTACCCATAAGCAGCTGTGGCTCACCTTCAGTTTCACTGCTACAGAGTAGATCCCTCCCTGAAGTAACCACCTCAACAGTCCTGACTGCAAGTATGCAGTCTGTCTAGCTCTCCCCCTGGCTACCAGACCCACATGCTTGTCTCCTAGCCTGACTGCGTGTAACTGCATAAGCACATGGTACTGCCTCATCCAAATTCTTCCCTGTCAGGACATCTGCAGAATGGTAGTTTAGTACCCTTGTTGTCTCAAGACAACCTACTATTGGCATTTTGTCTTTCCCACTTACTGGCTCTCTCACCTTTTGTTCCTGACCTTGCCTCCATGCACATTTGTATGCCACATGGCCCCACTGGTTGAATTCAAAACATTTAACCCTAGATCCTGGACATGTACCTGGACTAGTGGCTTCCCCTGCTACTGGCATATTCTATTGGGGCAGTCTGTGCTGCCCACCATGGATTCCTTTAGACCCATGAGCAGTATTGGGAGCCCCTTTCTTGTGTAGGGATGCCCTGCTTGCTAGGTATAGGTCTCCCTTCTTCCCTAACTCATCTGAAGTAGCACATTGTCTATCAGCTAACCAGATCCTCATGTCCTCAGGCAAAGTGCTAAGGGCTTGTTCCCTCACCCAAAGGTCTACCAGCCCCTTCAGTAGTAGTTACCTGACATCCACTCACCCACCTATGAAAATAAGTGCTCACTTTAGCAACATATTCACACAAACTTTCATCTGCCTTGTGTCTATGCTCACAAAACATTTTCCTGTACATTTCAGGTCTTAGCTTAAACAATTCTAACAAACAGTTCTTAGCCATAGTATAATTAAAACCGTCAACACAGATAGACAACACAGTTACAGCTTTATCATGGAGTAAGGGGGTCAGGAACTGTAACCAGAGCCTCTGGTCAACATCATACTGTTTACATACCCTCTCAAACATATGAATGAAACTATCAAAATTATCCCCTCTTTAAACTGCAGAAGAAATATACTGACCTTTTGTGCTTCTGGGGTCCAGTTACACCCTTCCCTATTACCTCCATGAGTCAGGCGAAGAGTCGGCATCTTCTTCTCATGCTGCCTCTGTCTCTCCTTTTCCTCAACTTCCAGTTGTAGTAGTTTCTCATTCTCCTCAGCCTGAAACAGTCGCAGTTTCTCATTGTCCTCACTGTCTTGACACCTCAGTCTCTTAGCTGCTTCTATTTCCAAAGGTCTGGCCTCCAACTCAAGTCTCTTTAGCTCCAGATGGATTTTTAAGTCTTCTGCAAAAAGGTTAAGCTGTCCAGTATCTGAGGGTGGTACATCTCCACTTCCAGTCTGATTGTCCTCCTGGTTGCTGTTTTCTGATGCAGCATTGACCAAAGCTGCAATCATGTCTGCCTTAGTCAGGTTTCCATGCACCAGTCCCCTAGCCTGGCGCATTTCAGCCATCTGGCTCCATGTCAGCTTTCCGTACTCCTCTGCTGATATGCTGCCTGCTCTCCCTGACAAACTAAGCTTACATAAGAAATAAAACAATTGTGATCTGAACTCTTGAGTATTCACTGCATGGCTGATTTAGAGTACAAAACACCTTCAGTGATCACTGTACACAAGCTACAGGAATTCACTCTACCCACACCACTACAAGCCAATTAGTATTTGCCAACCAATTAATATGTGGTGTGGACATCCCACCACTGCCAAACAATTAGTATGTAATGCCCGTGCACTGGCCCAGCAATCAAGGATCCTCAATCCTCACCACTAACACCAGTGAGGGGCGTCCATATAGGGAAAGGATAATAAATACACACACAGTAAAGTACAATTTTCTTAAGAGCACATAGAGATCATAGTCAGTCTGGGGCTGTTTTTTCCCTTTCTCTCCAGGTCCCCTATAAGACTCCCCACTGGCATAGCTATAGGGTCCAGATCTCAGCCTAATGGACAAGCTAAAACCTACATCACCCTCTCTGTCCAACCAGTGCTTTGTGTCCGTGCCCAAGTAGCTGACACACACACACACACACACACACACACACACACACACACACACACACACACACACACACACACACACACACACACACACACACACACACACACACACACACACACACACACACACACTTTGAGATGTTATACATAACCACACAGACACTCCTGGGGAAGGCTGGCACAGGTTCTCCAGCTGTGCCCCTAGTACCCAGACTATATGGTAGAAATTACTGCCACCACCCAGCTAATATTTATCAGCTATTCAAAGACCTTTATTAAAGTTTGTCCAATTATTACTGTGGAATATTATTATCCAAATGGTAAGTGTGGCTGAACAGCAAAGCTTATTTGGAGTGACTTGGTACAGTATTACTATATACATTCAATGTACTCTTAGAACTTAAGTTATCTCTACACAAAACAGCCACGACTGAAAGGTTTAAAAGTATTTAATAATAAATAATCAAAACACAAGACAATATTTCTTAGTACACAGTGCTAGTCAAGAGTTCAGAGAATTATTCATGAACCCTGGATGTTGATTGGTTCAGTAATTAACTTTATATTATAAATTTGCTGTCAGTTGGGGCATGCTCTGTCTTGATAAAGTCTCCAAATGGTTGGAGACGAAAGCGCTTGATTCACTGGATGTATCTGATTTATTTTAATTTTTATTTATTAAATTAAAGTTCTTTCTGTAAGCACTTCTTAGTTGCTTATTTAAAAATGTTTTATCTTTCTTCATCTTGTTGCAACCGAGGCCGATTTTTGGATTGTGGTTTGTTTTTTGACTTTCAAAAGTTTGAAGAGATCAGAGATCACAGAGAAATGTTTAAAATAATACAGTAGAAAAGTTCTGACATCACAGAAAAACAAACTAGTGTAATCGTCCTGTTTCCTAGCTATATCTAAGAGAAACACTAAAGTCTAAAATCCTACTTGCATATAGATACAGGCAGTGCTGGTGATGTTGGATGTTCTCAAGACAAATGTTAAATGCTCTCACTCTTTCTGTCCTTAAACTGATAACACAGTACCACTGATTCATTTCAGATTACATCATTTCTTTCTAGTTTCCAGGCTAACAGACTCTCAGAGGTTAATAGCCCCTTTGATCTTACAGCTGGTCAGGAACCAGAACAATAAAAGAAATTATACATGCAAATTCTAGCCATTAACTCTGGCCTCAAAACAATAGGCAGAATTCCTTCATCCAGACATATCGGCTCTGAGTTTTGACATGAAAGAATTGACTTGTCAGCTTTGTTACAGTAGAGTACACTGTTGTTACATTTTTACAGTTCCACATTTAACACAATTTTTCCCATTTAAAAGAACAAGCCTGTGGCTTATATTAATATTTACAAATGACAACATTTTTTACAAAATTCTATCTGGCTAGGCTGGCAGCCTTCACCTATCTTCACAGTACCTTTCAGCCTTTTCTGGATGCAACCTTGTGGAGTCCCTCATTACAGTAAATACCACAGTGAAATAGCTACTGAAGAAGATGCCACACAAAAGGCCTCCCAGATGTCTATTATTCTTTGCTTGGAGCCAGAGCTTTGTCAGTGCGAAGTTAGCATTAATCTATTCTCATTTCTTGTGCCTTCCAATATAAATGACCTTAGAAGGAAATCCTAGAGTATTCTCTTTCAAGGGGCAATCATGTCAACCAGAAGGATTTTTAACAGATGTTAAAGTGCAAGTACCTTAAATGTTCTTGCCATAAAGACAAGGCATCTCTGAAGACAAATCCCTTCTTTATGCTTAAGGAAGTCCCATAATTATGTCTTAACTATTCTGTCCACTATTCTCTTTTTCATGAACAGTAAAACAACAATGAGGGACTCTTGCATACAACAGATATTCATAGGTTTATAGGTAAGTACTAGGCAACCTACCCTTACAGACTATTTTAAGCTTAGCCAGTTTCCTTCAAAGGTGGCAATCAAGCTCTGTACCTTGTGTTTGTAAAATAAACATCATAACCATTATGCCAAACCCCATCCCAAATGGAAAGTGTGGAAGATTGCACTGATATATGTACTCAGATCCCTAGATTCAAAGTCCAGAGTGCTAACCATTACACCTAAACATGTTCAACATCCAATTCAGATATTAAGTTACGAAGACTAAACCTTTAAGCGAGGCAGATCAGTTGTCTTTGTCCTTTATGAAAAAGAATCAGTCACCATGCAAAATGTACTCTGTACAAATTGCAGGAGAACTGCATTATCATTTGCTACTGCATACAGGTTCATAGGTAGTTACTAGTCATACAGTTCGAGAGACCATTGAGGAGCCTAGGTCAAATTCCCAGTTGCCTCAAAGCACTGTCTGGTTAAGTGACTACCTCAAAGTCACACAGTAGGAAATGAAGGCTGAGGGGAATCCAACCCAGTACCATATGAAGTAGCTCATTAACAACTCATAGCCTTAATCTTCAGGACTAACTTCCAGATAGCATGATGCCAAGACATTTTTTAAACTCTTTTTGTAGCATACAGCTGACCAGCAGCTGACCTTAATTCCTTTTTCTTGATTGCTAAATCTACCTATATCTCTAAACTCTACCTGGCTTGCTCTAATTTTGGTTGGGAAGATAGATGGGCCATGAAACAGCACCACACTGTTGCAGACGTATTTTTTTGTATTTATTTCCCCACCCCCTGCATATGCCCAGTAACACATGTGCAATGGGTTCAGCACTTCTACAAGGGATTGCTGACTGTAGGATGCTTTGCCCACCCACAGGCAGCACTTTGCAGCTGTTTGCTTAGTCTCCACTAGGGAAGTCAGTCCATGATTTGTGCCCCAACAGTGCAGGCCAATGTAGGATGCATAGGTGATTTCAGAAGCACTTTATGTAAATAAAGGCAACTGCTAGCTGTAATCCAGACATTTAAGGCCACAATGAGTATTACAGTGATTTGGCATAGTGTTCATGCCAGCAGATCTCTCTGTCCTATTGAAGACCTGCTCTACCTTATGCCAGTAACGTAGCTAGTGTGGGGTGAAGTGGGCAGCCACCCTGGGTGCAAAGTGTTAGCGGCCATAATCATCAGCAGCTCCGAAGCTGATCTTTCTTCTGTTAAACCTAGCACTTGCTCCTACAGTACTTATTACCTTGATACGGCACTCTTATAGATAGCACCCCAAAAAGGCAAACCCCCATTTCTCGGTCACCCACGTCCCCCGGAATCTCTTTTAAAGTTTTTTTGTCTAGTCCTTATAGCATGTCAAGGGATCAGTTGCTAGTGTCCTCTCCTGCTCAGCTGGTGAACCTGGGAATATTGAGGCAATGTTACAATTGCCTCATGTACACAGACAACCCTCTCCTCCTCCCACAAAACACAAATACATGCGAGAGATGCAACTATACGGCCAAACTGGAGGCTGAGCTCTCTCAACATAGGACTGGCAAGATCAGTCAGGAGGAGAAGGTTACCACACACACTATAGACCCAGTCTCACATAGTACCATCACAACCTCAAATCATACACATAAACACACAAAGACATACTCGGAGGCTCTGATCAAAAATCTACCAAAACAGCAGAGGCCACCAAAGCAGACACCCAAACAACCACCACCTCAGAATACAACACCTGCAACACATAGACCTCACAGTCAGAGTGTCAAACAGTCACAGCCCTTAAGGCCAAACACAATGCCAGACACACTAGTCATTGGTGACTCCATAGTCAGACACACTGGCGTCCCGCTCACCAGACTGAGTAAGGAGAAGGTCACAGTAAGCTGCCTGTCGGGCTAGAATCCGCCACATAACGCAAGCACTCAGGTCTCTCAACAGCAGGTACAAATACGACTCAGTCATTGTCCACGCTGGTGTAAGCGACCTGAGACGCACCTCCTTGGACTACATGAAAAGAGACATTGAGGAGCTCTCTGATTATGTAGCCCAGGCAGGTATGACCCTGACCTTGAGCAGTATCCTACCTTCACCAAGAATGATGCCACAATACAAAGATAAGATGATCAGCTTTAACAAATGGCTTAAACTCTGGTGTCATTCAAAGGGGATCCAATGTCTGTCTGCCTGGGATGACATGCTGGACAAGCCACACTGCTTCGCAAGGGACGGCTTGCACCTGTCACCCTGGGATTCGGATATTGGCAAAGGCTCTTGCCACCCCATAGTGCCTTTTTAGGCAAGGCTCAAATTCTAAACCTACCACCCTAGAACACAAAAAAGGAAAAAAACTAAGGGTAATGCTGCTCAATGCCAGAAGTCTAAATCTCAAAATGCACGCACTCGAGGCCCTTCTCGGTATGGAGAACATCGATGTCTGTGCTGTGACAGAAACCTGGTTCAAGGCTCCTGAGAGCACCCCAGCACTATCAGGTTTTACCTCATATCATGCGTTCCGCCCCAAAATCCGGACAATACCAAGAAAGGAGGGGGGGTATCCATATTCATCAAGGACACCCACACCTCAAGACTGGTGGCAACGCACAATGCATTGGAGACCATCCAGGTGCAATTAACCATAGGCAAGACTGCTCTGCAAATTGTAGCATGTTACAGGCCACCCTCACAAACTCAGGAACCTCACATGGCCTTCCTGAAAACACTAGAGGGATAAATGTATCACCAAACACCATCATACTAGGTGACTTCAATTACCCTAATATAGACTGGGAACACTACTCAAGCCCAAACACCCTAGCCCAAAAGTTCCTGGAATTCATAAACTCAAATGCCATGGAACAACTAGTCACCATCCCCACAAGAGGAGAAAACATACTTGATCTCATCATCACGAACATGGGAGCACAATGTTCAACACCGGAAGTATACCCCTCACTGGTGAGATCAGATCACAAACTAATCTCGCTGGAGGTCCTCATCCCACCCCCACCTGAAATAAAAAAGACCACAGTAAAGAACTTCTCGAAAGCCGACTTCACACTTCTAAAGACTAGTGTGGTCTCCTTTAAGGCCCCGAGCCGGCGGAAAACAGTACTCAAGCCGCTGAATCACTTACAAATGCCTTCTACCAGCACCTGCAGGACTGCATGGATAAGGCAATCCCAAGCAAAACAAAGACTCTTTGTACCAAAGGCAAGCGTCCAGTCTGGTGGACCCCAGCCATAAACAAACTCTACAACAAAAGGAGGAAGCTACTACAAGATAGAGCAAAATCCTTAAAAGGTAAGACACCCTTGATCACTATAAGTAAAAAACTAAGAGCTCTCATAAAATCATCCAAAGCAAATTTTGAGAGAAAAATAGCTAAAGGCTCAAAAGACAATGATAAGGCCTTCTTTAGCTATGTTAGAAACCTGGGAGGAAACTCCCAGATATGCTCAGAACTAGTTCAAAATGATGTGAAGATTACTGATCCTACAGACATTGCCAACATACTGGCTGACAGGTTCAGTGCAAACTCCTCCCCTCCCCAAAAGGAGAGATATCTATACCAAGCGCTTGCCGCCCCCCAAACATCTCCAACAGCCAAGTGAGAACTGCTCTCTCCAAAGCAAAAAACACAGCATCCATGGGACCTGATGGTGTCCCCGGCTGTGTGCTCCACAAACTCAACGAGGAATTAAACCCACAGCTAGGACAGCTGTTTAATCATAGTCTTACCTCTGGATACGCACCCAGGAGTGGCGCACTGCAACTGTGGTCCCACTTCACAAAGGCGGTGCCTCCACCGACCCTGGAAATTACCGGCCCATTAGCTTGACAAGCCTTATCTGCAAAGCCATGGAGAGGATCATAATGGACCTCATAAATAAAGACATAGGGAATTTGCAGACTTTGGATCCATCCCAGTTTGGCTTTGTCAAAGGCAGATCATGCCTTCTAAACTTGGTTGACTTTTTCGAAACAGTCACCAAAGCCATTGATGAGGGAAAGGCAGTCCATACAGCCTACCTTGATCTGGCGAAGGCCTTCGATACAATACCCCACTCGGGTATCATTGAAAAACTCACCAGCTTAAATATTAACCCATACATCACAAGATGGGTTGCAAGCTGGCTGAATGACAGAACCCACAGGGTCAGAGTTGCTGGCGCCATGTCAGACTCAAAGCCTGTCACAAGTGGTGTACCACAGGGCTCAGTCCTGGGCCCACTCTTGTTTGGCATCTACTTTTCCAAAGTACAAGCAAACACAGGAGGGTTATGCTGACAAAGTTTGCAGATGACTGCAAACTGGGCGCCATAGTAGAAAACACATCTGACACAGATATCCTTCAGAAGGGTCTCACAGAAATGGATAACTGGTGCCAGAGCCATGGCCTAAAGTTAAATGCCAAAAAATGCATAGTCATACCCTTCGGGAAAAACAAGGTTACCCCTAGCTACCAAATAGGTGGCAATCCACTGAGCACAGAAGAAGTTATCAGGAACCTGGGGACCCAGGTTGATAGTAGTCTGTCATTCGACACCCATGTAGCTAAAGTAGTTAGGAAGACCTTCTACATTGCCCACCTTATCATGAAGGGATTCTCATCTAGATCAAGGGAGGTCATAGTCTCCCTATACTCATCACTCATCAGACCAATGATTGAGTACAATGCCCCATTCGAATGTATCTGACCCGACACTTGCAGCAGCTGGAGAGGCCACAAAAGTTCCTCACCAAAAGGATAAAGGGTCTCAAACATCTGTCCTATGCTGCCCGACTGAAAGAACTCCAGCTCTATTCAGTCGCACGCTGCTCAGAGGTGACCTTTGCCTAACATACAAGGCCATGTCAAACCCAGATTTGATGAATATGCTTCACCTCAAAAATCTAGATCCGTCAGAGCCACAAGGGCGGAGACTTAAACCTCGACACGGCTATTAATAGGACGTGCTGGAGGGATAGATTCATCACCCAAAGACTCCCTATGCTGTGGAACAAAATCCCGGTATATGTGAGGCAGAGCACCTTGCTGGCCTTGTTCAAGAGAAATCTTGACCAATGGATGGGAGATCGCAGATATACCCCAGGGATTACCTCAGTGTCACTGCTCGACAGAGGCACAGCAAAATAATGGGTATAGTTCCCCATACTAAAGGGGTGGCGTAAGCCACAAAACTATGGGCTAGGCTTGTAAATGCCCTCGGGCAGATAGCCTAGTATGAACCTATGAACCTATGAACCTATGAATTACTGGCATTTTAATTCTAGTATTTGCATTTTGCATTCATAAATGAAGCACTTGTGGTAGGCATTGAAGCTGAAACTGAATCAAGTAGTTTCCTATAGTTTTTTCTTTTTTTTTTCTTTTTTTGCTCTTCAATTTAAAGTTGCAGCACCAGGAATAGCCAGCTGGAATACCTAGTTATGTCTTTGCCTATGAAACAAAATAGTTTTTTTGAAGGTATTTCCTTAGTAGATGAGTTGTCCAAGCATGCAATAGTAAGACTATCCTTCAGTGAGATGGAAATATCTATTTCGCGCCTGGTTTTTGTTTGAGAAAAGCATTCATTTAATTTTTGCGGAATTGATACGGTGGCAGAGATATGAACCATAGCCAGATGAAAGTTTGGACTTTATGCCTCTACACTCCCCACAATATATAAGCAAAGCACTTATGGAGGTTGAAGTTGAACTCTTCTCACACAGAAGCATCTGATGGACATTCACTGGACGTTCTTGCTACACATTTGCATTTCAAAAGTTTATCCATCTGTTATTTTCCTTTTTATTTGTTTTTGAAAATTCTGTATTTGAGGAGGATAACCATTCAACCTCTAAGTGCAAGAAATCTGGACAAAGCCAAAAACACTAGGGGTAGGGGCCCAAAAATAGGGACAGATTTAAATATTATTCTTATAAACTTAGAAAGTTGCTAGAATAACAGCATTTGTGTTAGCATGTATTTTCTTTTTTTGTTCAAAATTGTTTTTATTATTTTTTAACAAGAACAATGATCCAACAATTATTTACATTCATAACTATAACAAACTATATACACAGTCCACAGCAAAATAATTGTATACAATTACGTACAATAAGGTAATAATTTAATATTTCTCCAATAACGATTGCAATTTTTCCCAAACAATTAATTTATGTGTTCGATTTTTTGTTTTCAGCTTTATGGTACATATTTCTTTATCTCATATAGATTTGGCTAAATAAATAAATTCATTCTTCCTCCCTCTATTCCACATCCCTCGCCCTCTGTTCCATATCCACACCCCTCTCCCTCTGTTCTACATCCCCCTTCTGCTGTTCCACATCTCCCTCCCTCTGTCCCACATCCCCCTCCCTATGTCCCATATCCACCTCCCTGTTTTCCACACTGCTCTCAATCTGTTCCACATCCCCCTTCCTCTGTTTCACATTTCCCTCCCTCTCTTCCACATCCCTCTTCCCCCTGTTCCTTAGTCTGCAAAGTCCATCTGCACCTCAGTGTACATTTAAACTACACTAACACTGTAATAATTTAGTGCATAAAGATTATGTTTAAGTCATGGTCACCAGTTCATCATGCCAAACTAGCTGTCCAGCAGTATAGTAGACTTGGCTCTACCTGCCTTTTAGCTGCCCACTGCATTACCTACTACTAAGCTATGAGCATTGTAGTATCAACCCCTTTCTTCATGAATCCATGCCTGGGCCCAGTACATACCCTCCTATTATCAAATTTAATTAGCTGATGACCAAATGCAAACATACTGATAGTAATTAGGACAGTGAAAATTCAGAGAACACTCTGTGGAGAAAACATTTTGCAGCTTTTCACAGTGTGATTCATATGGTATTGTGAGTGATATAATATTTGAATACTGGTTTATTGTTTTCTTTGCAGTATTTTTAAATTATATCCTTAATCCTCTGTGTTTTATCTGATGTGATGAGATGTCCACAAATTAACTGCCCATGCCATCTGCTTCTTTTGATATCATAGTCTCATACCATCAATGCCATTAGCAAAGAACTGTGATAATGGACATATAAATGAATTAAATAATATTTCTGTGACAGTGACTCTATTTTTTCTGATAAAGTGGTTATTTTAAGTATGTACAGTGCAACTGCATTTTACGCTGTGCAATATAAAATCTATTTGTTTTACAAATGCAGTTCTACTTCTCACATGGATCTGTCTTCGTACAGTATATATATGTTTTTAGGTATACATATCCTACAGTGGGTGACTGGGGCAGATAGCCGAGCCACAGATTCTACATGTTTTTCATTTCCAAAAAGGTAGCATCGTATCATATGAATGTTTTAGGAATAATCTGTAGCTGGGTATGGGTCATGTTTTGTTTACTCATGACTGGAGTGACCAAGCAAAGCCAGCCAAGTGTAAACCAAGCATTATGGAGACTCAGCTATGGATTACTGCTGCTATACACATAATTTACTTTTAGCTAATACTGTCCTTCATATACTGGTGGACTCCAGAACAGTGTGCTTGTACTCAGTTTCATTTGATCTCAAGTCGAGATGCATCATATGTTTTTCTGCCCTTTTACATGTGACCTCAGACTACCTCACATTTTACAGATACTAGAGACTAAGTAGCTGCTTGCGTGTGCAAGGAAAGCACCCAACTTAGATGCTTTGTGTCCTTGTTCTATATTATGAACACTAAACAGTCTGAATTTGCATTCAGTACATGGTTACAAATAGCATGGATAAAGGCACGTTCTCCTATATGTCAGCCTTCAGTGTCACTGAACCTTGCATTCTGCTGTCTTCTTTTGGAATACATTCCTTAAGTCGAACACTTTTTTTCATTGACCAGGAGAAAAGCCAATATGTGTGGTCAAAAATCACCTGATGGCACGTACTGGCTTTTTAAATGTGTGCAAGATTGTGGTACAGAAGGAGTTTAGGAATTCGCCCATGATCTTCTAAAGTGCAATCTCAAACTTGGTTTGTATAATTAGCAGGGGGTATGAGGTAGCTGCATAGGGGCTTTGGGGAGGGCTTGTCCTCCTGCAAAAAAAAAAAAAGTCTTACTTTTTTGTGGGTGGCTGGTGATTACTTTCTGTGCTCATTCACTTTCCTCCAATGTTTTTTGGCATATGGCCGTATATGTTTTATAGTCTCTAGATGTCTCTGAGTATTGCTTCAAGGAATATTTATGAATGGATCTGACACCACCCAAACATAAAAATAGTTTTGTGTGTGTCTGTGTGTGTGTGTGTGTGTGTGTGTGTGTGTGTGTGTGTGTGTGTGTGTGTGCGCACGCGTGCTGTGTGTGTGTGTGTGAGTGTGTGTGTGTGTGTGTGTGTGTGTGTGTGTGTGTGTGTGTGTGTGTGTGTGTGTGTGTGTGTGTGTGTGTGTGTGTGTGTGTGTGTGTGTGTGTGTGTGTGTGTGTGTGTGTGTGTGTCTCTGCGTGTGTCTGCGTGTGTGTTTATGAGTTACTTTAGTTAGTTATAGGTGTTACATTACCTTGCATTAGTGACAATAAAGTTGCTTAAGGGGTCGCTGGTCAGGAGAATCCTTGCCTTCCTTTTATTTCATGAGTACATTACATTGGTTTATGATTCCAAGGAATATAATCTTTCCATCTCTGAAATGACATACAAAGAGTAACTGATACTGTATAAAATCTGTACCAAAAGTTTTATTGGGAAAAAGCAAACAAATGCAATCTTGTAACTGTAATAGTTCAACCATTTCCAGTTATATAACTCAAGTTCCTTGAAGCCCATTGGAGTTCATTAAATCTTGGCCAAAATCATCAAGTGCTACAGACTCCTGGCTTGGCTGCTTTGCTCATGCTCAAAAGCAGATTAGTCTTCAAGAGCAACTGAGTGTGCACAGTTTGAACGGGGGCAAGGCAGAATGTGTGGTTTTAGTATCTCAGGCACCAACAGATATCAAAGCTGTTCCAAAAGTGATTCAGATGTCAGAGAAGCCGCTAGAGGAGCAGCCAGGGGCAGAGTCAGTGATGGGGTAAGGTGGCTACCTGGGGGAGACTATATTTGTGGCACACTGCCTAATAATGAAGGAAATCTGCTATTGGAGCTGCTAGCTTTAGAACTGATGTTTATTCTGTTGTCCATTGTGTGGCACTGTGTTTGGCCAGGTAGTGATTTAGATAGGTTATTGTTGCTCTTGTCTAAGCAGGAGGTAAAAGTAATTCAGGGAACACATTTTTACCTAGCAAGACTACTCAGATTCAATGAATTTAACCTGGCTACACAATTAAGGGCAATTACTGCAAACATTTTTGAGTCTGAACAGAACTTTGCCTTTAACAGCATCAGTGATTCTGTGCTAGGCTACTTCCTGAAGGTAATACTTTGCTTTTGGGGTTCTGGTATGGCTTATAAAACTGTACATACTCAGAATGTATCCTGAAGAATACAAATGAACAGCGAGAGATCAGATGCCCTTTGAAATCTGCAGCTGTGTCAGACAGAAGGCACTGTTTTTTTGGAAAGCAGACTTTTTGACAGGTAGTTCACATTTACATTCATCAAGTTATAATTCACTGAGCAGCACTTCAACAGTCATCTTTTTAGAATTGTCTGTTTAGTTATTTACTTATTTGGAGGGTGGTGGATGAACTGACTGCAGCATTTTTCCATTACATTGAAATAATGATCTAAAGCCTAAGAAAGCAAGAAAACCTAAAAAGAATTCTTGCACTGGTCTAATTAAACTTACCTCAGCAACTCCTTCATGACCTCGACTATCTACCTCCCTCCTTCCCCTTAAAAATTTTGACAAAAATGAAACTCCTAATTCATTAAATCCTGCTGCATACAAATCCTTCTTCCAGTGCTGTCATTCTAGGGAATTTTAATAATCTTCTTAGCCTTCTTAAAACACCAGAACAGGACTACTTGAATAAACTTTGCCTCAGTCAGCTGTTTGTTGAACAAGCTAGACCCAAATCCCTGTTGGATTCCGTAATCAGTAACACCCCTGTTAATATATATGTCTGTCTGTCTGTGTGTGTGTGTGTGTGTGTGTGTGTGTGTATGTATATATATATATATCTATGGGATCCGGACACATGCTCGACTAGCATATGTCCGAATCACAAAACATCGAACACACATACACAAAAGTGCTTAACATCGACAAGTGCTTCCGTGTATGTGTGCCTGTTTTGTAGATCGGACTACAGTGCGGGTAAGGGAAAATTCCCTTTTCCCCAATGTAGTGCGATCTCAGCATGAGAATAATAAAGTAGAGGGGCAAAGCCCCCCTCCAGAAACGTAGATTTTTTTTTGAACTACACATACATGGAAGCGCTTTTCGATGTTAAGCGCTTTCGTGTAAGTGTGTTCGATGTTTATTTATTTATTTTATTTAACATTTGTTGACCAGGAATGTCCGACTAGGTTCCACAGAGCCTGTTTTCAGCGGAGGCCCGGGGAGAAACGCTCCAGATGCATGTCTTTGGAATATATATATATATTATAAATAATGTTTTGTGATTCAGACATATGCTAGTCGAGCATGTGTCCTAGACCCATAGATATATATATATATATATATATATATATATATATATATATATTTATAAAACACCTCCATCCTAAAGCCTACCCGAAGTGATTACTGCGTCATGTCTTACAAGGTTGAGACCTTTTCAAAGAAGACTTCTCCTTTTCTTTGTGGGATTCCATTGGAAATGGGAACCTTCCTTAGTCTATCATAGTAAACAAAATCGAATGAATGAATGACTACATTTCATCCCAAACCTCATAAGAATATAACCAACCGTAACAATGATCTAGCCAAAAACTGAATGATCTTTCTTCATTAATATAAATGATCTCTGTCTAGCAATCTAGAATCTAAGCAACTGTGTTCTACAACTGCAAACTAAACACTTCATTGAGGTCAAACAACTTATCAGAATTACCGAAAAAAATAAAAGGATGACCAAAGAATTTTCTGCACCATTAAGACGTACAGATGATACATGGCAACAATGGAAGTTGTTCCCTTGATCAGATAATGAATAGAGATATATTCTACTTAAAAACCTGGTTAAAAAGGCCAGCAGAATGCTTAAAGATATGCATCTACTAGCTACCCAAAAATCTCAAATAAATGACAAAAAAGTTCTGTAACTTATTGAATCAAGTCCCAGTCCTTACTTCATTCATATAAAAGCTGTCTAATAAGTGTCTTAATCCATACCACAATAGGAAATCTCTCAGCAGCAAACATCCACAGAGAATTCACACATCTAGCCCTCTCCTTGAACAGCACACATGCAACCCTCAATCCCTCCCCCCACCACCTCCTTTCAGTCTATACCGTATTTCAAAGTTATTAAAACAAGCAACATTATAATTCTTGCTTAACTCAATATATCATACCAGACACTTTCAAAAACAGCACACTCAAACCAGTTCCTAATGTTTTAAAACAGACTTCTGCAGATTATTTCAGATCCATTTCTATTTCTCCCATCCTAATTAAAGTATTTGAAAAACTCATATAATCTCAACTTTTTGAACATCTGCAAAGCTACATAGTGCTTGCACTACACCAGCATGCTAACTACCCAGTACACCCTCACAGATGACATTCTACAAACCATGAAGGCCATTTGTTTGGCTCTGTTTTCATTCATCTAAGGTATTTGACTTGCTAAATCATCCACTACTACTAAACTCGCCAATTCAAGCTAGAATGAGCAGCTAATCTCTCCCCTGGTTCATAAACCTTAAAGTACAAATCGCAACATTGATATTATCTACTACCCATTTCCTTAAAAGTGTACCCCAATATTTCTTTCTTTCTCCTGTTCTTTTCTCAATAACCTACCTACAGATGTCCCACAAATTTCTATAAATCTATATGCTGGTGACTTGGTGATCTGCAGTTCTAAACTCTTGTACTTCAGCTTAATCAAAAAGCAGCTTGAAAAGGTCTCAAGTGATTAGGTGCCAAAAATTAATACTAAACTCCAAAAAAGCAATACATTATGGAACCCAACAAAAACTCACTTTTGTTCCTTCATAAGAGAAGATACATCTTAACAATCAAACTCCCCTAGAAACCACAAGACATTTCAGACACTTAAAATTATGACTAGCTCAACAGTTTGACTTCCAGCACCATATAGAAAAAAAATCCAAAATCAACTTTGAGCTCTTTTGGGCTAAGACAACCTCCCATCTCCTTTCTCTGGAATGAAGTATGGCAATTAGTGAAGGATTTCTCCTTTCACCATTAGAATACAAGCTACCTTTAATTGCCTTCACCTCCAAAAATAATGTATTATCCTTGCTAACAACTTCAGTAGGTTCAATACTCTTGCCTTTAAAGCAAGGCATCACTGTCAAGTGTTAGCAAAAGCCAAATGTCTCCCAATTCCACAAAGACTAAAACTACTCCTTAGTTTTCTTATTAATTAACTAATTAATATGGAATTGTTCCTCTTATTCTCTACTTGCCTTACCCTATTACCCCAATCTAAAACTTCAGATCTCCTCCCTGATCTTTGACATCTCTTCAGACGTCTAGAACCAAACTGCATTAGCTAGAATACAGCTTTTCAGTGACAGCACCACAAACATGGGACTTCCTCCATACAAACCTAAAATGTATCTCCCCTTCTCAAAATTCAGTGCTACCTTTTAAAATATAATTATTAAAAGGCATCACTGTCAAGGAACATCTTCACTCCAACACCCTAAGCACAGTTCCACAGTTTTCCTTATGAATAGTATATTCTCTTGAGTACACATGGCTTCCTAAGTAAGTTATTTCACTCCTCAGAAATTAAAAAAAAAACTGCATTTGTATGCCTCCACATACCAAAGAGTTATTTTTCTTTGTTTCTGTCTTCTCTTTGCTTCTCAGTTTCACTTCACTCTCCCTCTCTTACTAGCCTTTCTGTTTTTGTCTTCATCTGGTTTCCTCTCTCCTAAATATTGTAAATAGGTAATAACATTGAAATGTTACTCTGTAAGTAATGTAACTGTCTTGTACCATCAGTGTTAAACTCTGTCAATATTATTCTCAGCTTTTAATACCCTCTTTTATGCTTACATTTTTTGCTACCACTTTTTCATGTCAGCTTTAGCTGTGCCACTAAAACGTATGCCCTTTTATAATCAGTACGTTGTAATTTCCAGCAATTATTTCCTGATATTTCCCCTGGGTTGAGTCTGAAAGTGGTGCATGTGAATCAGCATGTGAATCAGCTTTCTTCCCAAGCTAGCAAATTTTGAAAAAAAAAGAAACATGAATAAAATGCATCTTTGAAACAAATATGCACGATTTAGACCTTTATGAGCCTATTCAAATATTCATTATACGTGTAAGAGGCAGCACTGAGTGAGTGGTGATCACTGATTAAAAATTCTGTCAAAGAATAGGAGAAGTGCAAACCCCCGAAATTAGAAGCACACATCAAAGAATAGGAGAAGTGCATACCCCCTAAAGAAGGAGCACATGTCAAAGAACAGGAGAAGTGCATACCCGCTAAATAAGGAGCACACGTCAAAGAATAGGAGAAGTACATACCCCTAAAGAATGAACACACATCAAAGAATAGGAGAAGTGCATACCCCCTAAAGAAGGAGCACATGTCAAAGAATAAGAGAATGCATACCCCCTAAAGACGGATCAGTGCATACCCCCTAAAGAAGGAGCACATGTCAAAGAACAGGAGAAGTGCATACCCCCTAAAGAAGGAGCACACGTCAAAGAATAGGAGAAGTACATACCCCTAAAGAATGAACACACATCAAAGAATAGGAGAAGTGCATACCCCCTAAAGAAGGAGCACATGTCAAAGAATAAGAGAATGCATACCCCCTAAAGAAGGATCAGTGCATACCCCCTAAAGAAGGAGCACATGTCAAAGAATAGGAGAATTGCATACACCCTAAAGAAGGAGCACACGTCAAAGAACAGGAGAAGTGCATACCCCCTAAAGAAGGATCAGTGCATACCCCCTAAAGAAGGAGCACACATCAAAGAACAGGAGAAGTGAATACACCCTAAAGAAGGAGCACATGTCAAAGAACAGGAAAAGTGCATACCCCCTAAAGAAGGAGCACACATCAAAGAACAGGAGAAGTGCATACCCCCTAAAGAAGGAGCACATGTCAAAGAACAGGAGAAGTGCATACCCCCTAAAGAAGGAGCACACATCAAAGAACAGGAGAAGTGCATACCCCCTAAAGAAGGAGCACACGTCAAAGAATAGGAGAAGTACATACCCCTAAAGAATGAACACACATCAAAGAATAGGAGAAGTGCATACCCCCTAAAGAAGGAGCACACGTCAAAGAATAGGAGAAGTGCATATCCCCTAAAGAAGGAGCACACATCAAAGAATAGGAGAAGTGCATACCCCCTAAAGAAGGAGCACATGTCAAAGAATAGGAGAAGTGCATACCCCCTAAAGAAGGAGCACATGTCAAAGAACAGGAGAAGTGCATACCCCCTAAAGAAGGAGCACACATCAAAGAATAGGAGAATGCATACCCCCTAAAGAAGGAGCACATGTCAAAGAATAGGAGAAGTGCATACCCCCTAAAGAAGGAGCACATGTCAAAGAATAGGAGAAGTGCATATCCCCTAAAGAAGGAGCACACGTCAAAGAACAGGAGAAGTGCATACCCCCTAAAGAAGGATCAGTGCATACCCCCTAAAGAAGGAGCACATGTCAAAGAATAGGAGAAGTGCATATCCCCTAAAGAAGGAGCACATGTCAAAGAACAGGAGAAGTGCATACCCCCTAACGAAGGAGCACACGTCAAAGAATAGGAGAAGTACATACCCCTAAAGAATGAACACACATCAAAGAATAGGAGAAGTGCATACCCCCTAAAGAAGGAGCACACGTCAAAGAATAGGAGAAGTACATACCCCTAAAGAATGAACACACATCAAAGAATAGGAGAAGTGCATACCCCCTAAAGAAGGAGCACATGTCAAAGAATAGGAGAAGTGCATACCCCTAAAGAATGAACACACATCAAATAATAGGAGAAGTGCATACCCCCTAAAGAAGGAGCACATGTCAAAGAACAGGAGAAGTGCATACCCCCTAAAGAAGGATCAGTGCATACCCCCTAAAGAAGGAGCACACATCAAAGAACAGGAGACGTGCATACCCCCTAAAGAAGGAGCACATGTCAAAGAATAGGAGAAGTGCATACCCCCTAAAGAAGGAGCACACATCAAAGAACAGGAGAAGTGCATACCCCCTAAAGAAGGAGCACACGTCAAAGAATAGGAGAAGTACATACCCCTAAAGAATGAACACACATCAAAGAATAGGAGAAGTGCATACCCCCTAAAGAAGGAGCACACGTCAAAGAATAGGAGAAGTGCATATCCCCTAAAGAAGGAGCACATGTCAAAGAATAAGAGAATGCATACCCCCTAAAGAAGGATCAGTGCATACCCCCTAAAGAAGGAGCACATGTCAAAGAATAGGAGAATTGCATACCCCCTAAAGAAGGAGCACACGTCAAAGAACAGGAGAAGTGCATACCCCCTAAAGAAGGATCAGTGCATACCCCCTAAAGAAGGAGCACACATCAAAGAACAGGAGAAGTGAATACCCCCTAAAGAAGGAGCACATGTCAAAGAACAGGAGAAGTGCATACCCCTAAAGAATGAACACACATCAAAGAATAGGAGAAGTGCATACCCCCTAAAGAAGGAGCACTTGTCAAAGAATAGGAGAAGTGCATATCCCCTAAAGAAGGAGCACACGTCAAAGAATAGGAGAAGTACATACCCCTAAAGAATGAACACACATCAAAGAATAGGAGAAGTGCATACCCACTAAAGAAGGAGCACACGTCAAAGAATAGGAGAAGTACATACCCCTAAAGAATGAACACACATCAAAGAATAGGAGAAGTGCATACCCCCTAAAGAAGGAGCACATGTCAAAGAAAAAGAGAATGCATACCCCCTAAAGAAGGATCAGTGCATACCCCCTAAAGAAGGAGCACATGTCAAAGAATAGGAGAATTGCATACCCCCTAAAGAAGGAGCACACGTCAAAGAACAGGAGAAGTGCATACCCCCTAAAGAAGGATCAGTGCATACCCCCTAAAGAAGGAGCACACATCAAAGAACAGGAGAAGTGAATACCTCCTAAAGAAGGAGCACATGTCAAAGAACAGGAGAAGTGCATACCCCCTAAAGAAGGAGCACACATCAAAGAACAGGAGAAGTGCATACCCCCTAAAGAAGGAGCACATGTCAAAGAATAGGAGAAGTGCATACCCCCTAAAGAAGGAGCACACATCAAAGAACAGGAGAAGTGCATACCCCCTAAAGAAGGAGCACACGTCAAAGAATAGGAGAAGTACATACCCCTAAAGAATGAACACACATCAAAGAATAGGAGAAGTGCATACCCCCTAAAGAAGGAGCACACGTCAAAGAATAGGAGAAGTGCATATCCCCTAAAGAAGGAGCACATGTCAAAGAATAAGAGAATGCATACCCCCTAAAGAAGGATCAGTGCATACCCCCTAAAGAAGGAGCACATGTCAAAGAATAGGAGAATTGCATACCCCGTAAAGAAGGAGCACATGTCAAAGAACAGGAGAAGTGCATACCCCCTAAGGAAGGATCAGTGCATACCCCCTAAAGAAGGAGCACACATCAAAGAACAGAAGTGAATACCCCCTAAAGAAGGAGCACATGTCAAAGAACAGGAGAAGTGCATACCCCCTAAAGAAGGAGCACACATCAATGAACAGGAGAAGTGCATACCCCCTAAAGAAGGAGCACACATCAAAGAACAGGAGAAGTGCATACCCCCTAAAGAAGGAGCACATGTCAAAGAATAGGAGAAGTACATACCCCTAAAGAATGAACACACATCAAAGAATAGGAGAAGTGCATACCCCCAAAAGAAGGAGCACATGTCAAAGAATAGGAGAAGTGCATACCCCCTAAAGAAGGAGCACATGTCAAAGAATAGGAGAAGTGCATATACCCTAAAGAAGGAGCATACATCAAAGAATAGGAGAAGTGCATACCCCCTAAAGAAGGAGCACACATCAAAGAATAGCAGAATGCATACCCCCTAAAGAAGGAGCACATGTCAAAGAATAGGAAAAGTGCATACCCCCTAAAGAAGGAGCACATGTCAAAGAACAGGAGAAGTGCATACCCCCTAAAGAAGGAGCATACATCAAAGAATAGGAGAAGTGCATACCCCCTAAAGAAGGAGCACACATCAAAGAATAGGAGAATGCATACCCCCTAAAGAAGGAGCACATGTCAAAGAATAGGAGAAGTGCATACCCCCTAAAGAAGGAGCACATGTCAAAGAACAGGAGAAGTGCATACCCCCTAAAGAAGGATCAGTGCATACCCCCTAAAGAAGGAGCACACATCAAAGAATAGGAGAATGCATACCCCCTAAAGAAGGAGCACATGTCAAAGAATAGGAGAAGTGCATACCCCCTAAAGAAGGAGCACATGTCAAAGAACAGGAGAAGTGCATACCCCCTAAAGAAGGAGCACACATCAAAGAATAGGAGAAGTGCATACCCCCTAAAGAAGGAGCACACATCAAAGAATAGGAGAATGCATACCCCCTAAAGAAGGAGCACATGTCAAAGAATAGGAGAAGTGCATACCCCTTAAAGAAGGAGCACACATCAAAGAACAGGAGAAGTGCATACCCCCTAAAGAAGGAGCACATGTCAAAGAATAGGAGAAGTGCATACCCCCTAAAGAAGGAGCACACATCAAAGAATAGGAGAATGCATACCCCCTAAAGAAGGAGCACATGTCAAAGAATAGGAGAAGTGCATACCCCCTAAAGAAGGAGCACACGTCAAAGAATAGGAGAAGTACGTACCCCTAAAGAATGAACACACATCAAAGAATAGGAGAAGTGCATACCCCCTAAAGAAGGAGCACACGTCAAAGAATAGGAGAAGTGCATACCCCCTAAAGAAGGAGCACGTCAAAGAACAGGAAAAGTGCATACCCCCTAAAGAAGGAGCACACGTCAAAGAACAGGAGAAGTGCATACCCCCTAAAGAAGGATCAGTGCATACCCCCTAAAGAAGGAGCACACATCAAAGAACAGGAGAAGTGAATACCCCCTAAAGAAGGAGC
>NC_056745.1:181970429-182042929 GCF_019279795.1 Protopterus annectens | reverse complement strand
GAACTTTAAAATAAACAGCTGAAAAACTGATTTTTGTGTAAATCTACTACCAGTTAGCTTTCACTGTTGGCCTTTTGACTCAGGTCATGGTTGAAAATTGGTCTGCAGGGTGCCACTTTACCTATCTGGTTAATAAATTCATTAAATTAAATTAAAACTAAAGTGCTTCTGTGCAACTTTACTTCCTGGAGGAAGAGTGGAGCATTTACCACAAGTGCTGTGGCTTCAGTTACCTCATTTGTGTTTTAGTGAGAAGGTCAAAGCAGCATTGGTGTAAAAGTGTGGTTATGTTGTCTACAACAAAAACATGGAGAAAGCTAAGTGTCAGTAACTGATGAGTTAATTTTCTGATAGATTCCACATGGAGACATCCCTATTAACCCCAAGTGGTACAGCAGGAGTATCAGATTGTGGGTTGGGTCAGCAGGGGGACAGCAGATAACAGTGTAGGGATGATGGCATGAGTCTGTTAGTGAGGACGACATGGCTGTTGGTTGGTGACATGCTGCACAAAAGAGGAATAACAATATTTTGAGGAGGATGCCACTTATACATTTGTAAAGTTACAGTCATGGAATTCTGGGAAAAATAGGAGCATAAAATATTTGAAAATTTAATTTTGTAATATTCATAAAGGATCTATGCAGCCAGTCAGGGCTGGCACAGGTTAAAAAAACACATTTGTTGCCCCACCCCAACAGTGAATCCATGGATCAGCCACAAGTAGCTTTCCCAACATGACAAGATCCTGTTATTTAAATATTATTCAAGTGTCCCCTCTTTCAAAGCCTTCACAATATAGCCCTAAACATTTACCAAAGACTACTTGCCAGGACTGTAGAAAAGTGCGTTTGTTAAGGAGCGCCGCCCCCCTCCACCCCATACACACTAAAGAATATGCATTGCAGCCGGAATGTGTGTATTTTACATGTAATGCCTTCCTGTGTCTCAGATATTCTCAGCATCCTGCATACTGAGTGTTGTGTTTAATGTGACACGGATCCTCTATGTTTCTTGTCAGTCAATGGTATGGATGTCAGAGGAGTTGAGAGATGTGAATTACACTAAAATCTGAAACACACACACACACACACACGGCACTCCATCACATTTAGGGGTGCACTGGAGTGTCTGCTATAGGACATCTGCACTTACTATGATAGTTTCAACAGCAGCATTTAAGTTGCTGGGGAACCAGAGTCTGATTTGGATGTATTCTCACAGTTATATAGATACTGATAGAATAGACTGCATCTCCCCAGCCTTCTCTTCCTTAACATGTGGACCTTTATATCTGTTATAGTAATACATCATTACCTATCTTATAAATACAAATGGCAGTGTAGCACACATATATCTGTGTCCATACTCATGGGAAGAGGGCTGCATAAATGTTTCAGCTTCCATTGCCATGATTGCAAAGCCATGTACATTTACCTAGTATAATCATGACAACCTGTGCTGTCGAAGTGTGAAGTGTTTCCCATTGGCTGATGATATTTATAGGTTCATAGGTTCATAGCTTGGTACTGGGCTATCTGCCCAAAGGCATATATTAGCCCAGCCACGTTGTGCGGTATTCACCGCCCCTTTAGTAGTTCCCTAGACCCTTGTACTAGCAGCTAGTACCCTTGGCCCCTATCTAGTAGTGCTGTTGGTGTGATTCCCGGTGTGAACTTTCTGTTACCCATCCACTCATCAATGTTCCTCTTGAAGAGTGATAGTGAGGGGCTCTGTCTTATGTAGATCGGGACCCTGTTCCATAGTAAGGGAAGTCTCTGTGAAGGGAATCTATCCCTCCAGCATGTTCTATTCATTGTCGTGTTGAGATTTATATCCCTAGAGCGTGTAGCTCGATTAGATTTGGTTTTGCTAAGATGGAGCACGTTCAACAATTCTGGGTTGGACATGGCTCTGTACGTTATGCAGAGATTGCCTCTGAGAAGGCGGTATGCAACAGAGAACAGTTTTAGCTTTTTCAATCGTGCTGCATAGGGCAACTGTTTCAGGCCAGTAATCCTCTTGGTTAGGTACCTTTGTAGTCTCTCCAGCTGCTGGAGATGTCTAGCCAGGTACATTCCAATTGGTGCATTGTACTTAATAATGGGTCTGATGAGGGAAGAGTAGAGGGGCACCATTACATCCTTAGATCTTGATGCGAACCCTTTCGTGATCAGATGGGTCACATAGAAGGATTTTCTAACCACTTTGGCAACATGGTTATCAAAGGAAAGCTGACTATCTACTTGGGTCCCTAGATCCCTTATTTCTTCTTCAGATTTCAGGGGATTACCTCCTATGTTGTAGTTTGCGGGTACAACATTGCAGTTGTTGCATGTAATCGTGCTTCTTACACCATTTCCAGTGGTTCCTAATGTCATTTGCTGGTTTTAGCCTAGCAGAGACATAAGAAGGACCTATTTGTGTGACATAGTTACTCCTCATGGGCTGTTGAGCATAATATCATACAAAACAGGACATCAGGTGGGAGCTTGTTGTTTACGTTGCAAACAGTCTGTTGTTCAAACCTAAACTCCAGATGCATGTCCACTGTGCAGGTCTGAGCATGCACATCTGTGAATCATTCACCATGCTGCAAATTGCCATTTGCATACTTACTACATACCTGGCCTCATCCAGGTAAGCTGCAGTGTATGACAACCTTTCTAGGAAGTAGACCTTTTTGTGAAATGTACGTAGCTGTGGTAGGTGTTTTTTTACCACATACCAGTCCTATACAAGTGCTGTGCTTATGAGTCTTTCATAAAATTAACAAATGTACTGTAAAACTTGGACATTACAGGTACATAATTACCTACATCATAGAAGCTCACAAGTGAATGGCATGGTACAGATGTAAGATATTGTAGTGAGTAAATGTGTGTTATATAACATATTCAGATTTTCTGAAAAATGCCCTTCATTGTCACATGTGACATACATACATACTATATGGTAAAACACATACCGGATCAACAGGATACGCATAAGTGAGTCAAATTCATTTAAAGGGACATTTATTGAAGAATTTTGTCAACACTAAAATGGCATGATGTGTAAACAGCATATGTCTGCATTTTACTGTAAACTGGACATACAGAAGAAAATTCATATCTGTTTCTTGTTAGAGTATCCTATTAAAAAAAAACTTCAAAATGGCTTACGCTGACTTTGACAGCAGCAGTACAAAGGTAGTTTATGTGGTAAGATAACTAAGGGGGTATAAGATTATTAGAAAGGCATGTTTCTAGTTACGTAAATAAGTGACAAGTTACAGAGAGGTACTGCATGTGGAGCTTAGAGGAATCAGCCTGTTAAACGATCCTTCTGTTTATATTTATTTGTTTTACTTGTTTATAATTTGGTTAGAAGGCTTCTAGCAGTGTTAGTAAGTGATATTTTAAGTTTAATAAAAATATTTGTCTTATAAAATAAGTGGTAAACTCTACAGCAAAACCACAAACTGGACATTTGTCTCAGAGAAGAAACAATGCCTGATATTACAAGGTAAGACAGCTGAATTTATAGGGGAGAGATTTAAGGCAAGCTTTTTTCAGTACTAAATAACTTCATTATGGCATCATATTTTAGATTATCTAAGCAGAAAAGTCACATAACTGGTCACAGAGCAAGTAAAATATATCAGATATTTTGGTACTTTTCCGTTAAGGGGGCAGCAGTCGTCGGCAAGCCTAAATGTTGCCGCAAAATGTACAGCTAAAAGTTCCTCCGCATTTCAGCCTAATTACATGTTCACATGTTCACCCCCTGTTCCTGTTTTTGAAAGCTGTTTGTCCCCCTTTGCAGTTGACATTTCCAGCACATGTTGCTGTTTTTCAAAGGCTTGTGTCCCCATTTTCATTGGGTGCAGGTGAACAGATATGCCTCACACGATTACAAATGTTAACACACTGACTGTTACAAATCAGCCGATGCTGTGAAACAGGGGCACTTCCTTATTTTCTCACAATATAACGTGTGTGATTTACACCCTATTTATGAAAGAACAGGTCATCTTGGTAAAAGTGGGATTAAATCACTAACAGTCCCAACAAGAAACTGAAAAGTGTAACCACAATACAACCGCACCATAAGCAGCACTACTTGCGATGAAAAATATGTAGTACTGTGACAAGAAAGGCACAATTCAAAGCACAACAGAATAATTCAATAAGCAGTACTGACATGTGAAAATCATTAACAGTGACAGAACGAAGAGAAAATTAACCCGGGAGAAAAGAATCAGCAGTGAGTTCACAGCAAACGCACATTTTTCGTGCTGTCCCCTTAACGGTTCTCCCCATTTTACTTGAGTTGCAAGGAGAAATCAGTAGTAGTGTGACAAAAATCCAAAATTAAGACAAGGACAGAACAAAAAAACAGAAGCAGTTCTGACATGTGACAAGATGAATACTACTATCACAAGGAACACAACATTAAAACCAGAGAAACATACTCAGCAGTCAGTTGACATCAACTGTGCATGTCGCCCGCTGCCCCACTGATGGAAAAGTACCGATATTTTTTATTTAAAACTATCTCCAGGTTCCATTGGAGAATCAACCAGCAGCTATCCTCAGTGTAATGAGAATAATGCACTTCTCATATTTCTCCTGACTCTACTTCCTGTTTTTTTTTTCTTTTTTAGCCTATCAGCTGCTTGCATCAAATGAACTGAAGCAAGTAAGAGAACTTCCCCTGAATTCAGTTCTTGAACTGAACTTCTAGAAGGGGTCTATATTATAAGAACGAATGCTTAAAATGGCAAGCACCAGTTTGTCAACACGTTTTAAGCGAATGCTCTTATAAGAAAAAACTCTAAAGATCTAAAATGTTAAGTTTGAAATGTCATAGTTGGCCAACACATGCAAATGTACCAGTGACATAAAGATGTGTACATTATGAATTATGCATGTTTACCTTAATTGTAGTGCAATCTCGGAGTTGGTATATATAATTAGCAGGGTGTGGGGGTTGCAGCCCCCCACATGGGGAGTGCAGGGGTGCACAGCCCCCCCTGCAAAAATTAGAAAAAAATTTGTGTATGTGTGTTTCGGGAAAGTGACGTTTTGGTCAAGTGTATTTTTGGAGATTTACTGTTGGCAGTTGTTATGGTTACTTCATTTACTTTACAAACAGGAAGGATTGTAGCGTATATTTAGGGTGCTCGTTACAAGTGAAATTTACTGTGTTTGCAGTTTATACTCAATGCGGCAGTGGGGGATTCGTGTTGGACAACTAAAATATTTAGAGTATGTTGGTTTCAACTTTGTCAGCTTTCGCTTATAAGAGTGTTCGCTTAAAATGTGTCGACAAAGACGTGTTCAACATTTTAAGCATTCGTTCTTATAGACATTCTAGAAGCAGTAGCAAGTGTTTTTGTATAAATTGATTATGTTGGACTGCCTGACCTATGTATCAGTTGCAAGTTAGTAACAGCTATAGTCAACAATGCTGGATTACTGTATGAGGCTAAAATTTTAACTATTATTATTATTTATTTATTTATTTATTTTCATTTGTTAACCAGGTAGTGGCCGACTGGGCAAGTAGCCCGTTTTCAGTGGAGACCCAGGGAGAAAAGCTCCGGTGCAGTACGTAGATAATAGTGTAAGTTATTGAGAGCAAGAATATTAAAATATGTAAATTTGACACAATATAGTATAAAGAAAAAATAAAATGTAATCATGTACAAATACATTGTAAGGAAAATAAAAAGTTATCATTTGCACCAGTATTAGAACAATGCAATTAACAACATACCTAAAAGCAATTAGTGAGAAAAAGCATATAGTATAATGTAGTACAGTGATAAGCAGATTTTAACAGAGGGTACATAAAATAGTTTGAAAAAGGAAAAAATGAGAAAAAATGAGAGTATAAGTGCTAGCTGCTTAAAGGTGTTGTGAGAAAGGAGCTGAGAAATAACAGGAGAGGGAAACTAGCCAGGAGCCATACAGGGGTACAGCCAGCTGGTACTGAGGTAATCTGTTAGGCTTTTTTAATGAGGGCATGTTGAGATAATTTTGGATGTGTTTAGGAAGAGTATTCCAGTCCTTGGCTATCTTATAGGAGTAGAGGAAGTCACCATGATAGTTGTGAGACTGGGTGACTTTTAGCATTCGTCTGTCAGAAGACCTAAGGGACCATCAGTGTGAGTAATTTGGATGAGGCTTGAAAGTGCAGGACAGTTGCTGGGGCTGCGTATGATTTTATGGGCAAAGGTCAGTGTGTTTAGTGTTAACAGGTTGGGAAGTTCCAGCCAGTTGAGTTGTTGAAGAACGGAGCAATGAAAAGTTTTATGGGGCTAACTGGCTGCGAACTTAGCTATTTTGTTATAGTAGGACTCTAGGTTATTAAGGTCAGTCTTGCGTAGGTTGGTGAAGATATGAGAGCAATAGAGGAGGGTAGATAGAAGGTGAGATCTGGCTGTGGCTAATCTGGTTTCACGTGAAAGGAATGGTTTGACCCTATAGAGTGCAGCTAGTTTGGTGTGGACTTTTTTAATTTTTACAAAGATATGTGTATCATATTTTAGTATGTCATCTATAGTAACTCGTAGGAGTTTCAGCTGATTAGTAGGTTCAATTTTTGTACCATTAGAGGAGTAAATAGATAGGGGTAGTGAGCTGAGCTTGGATGATTTGTTTGTGAAAATCATTAACTTGGTTTTCTTTGGGTTTAGGATGAGTTGATGATTATATTTCAGGGCACGTGAATGTCATTTACCTTTTACAACACCACATCACACTTTTTTGACAAGGGGTAAATACATCTGGTATATACATATGCCATTTTTTGCACTTTAAAAACAAATACTCTGCAAAAGCATTCCAACTTCCAAATTAGCTTCACAAACTTAATTCTGGAATAGTTTAAAATATCACAATTTAGAACATCCTGTGCTTCGTTTAGTGTAGGACAAGCATTTCATTTTAAAAGTAGGCTTTAATATGGTTCAATCTTTTTCTGAACTTTGAAAAAATGTTGCATAGAATAGTATATTTTCTGAAAGGATTTTTCTTAACACTTAACTCATTTTTTAGCACTTCATAATTGTCCTAGATAATTCAGTTTTAAAAAGAAATGGTTGGATTAGTGCTATGCATGCATTTACTTAAATATACATTGTTTTTTTTAGTATATGTCTGTTGGGTACTGTAAGCACCAGTGAATGTCAATCAAAACATTCCACAGCAGATTGACCATTGCTGAGCAGGTCATCACTGGGTTATACTGAGAACACAATCCTGGTTTACTAGCTCCTTGGTAAAATGTTCTTCATGAGGTGCAATGTCATGGAAAGCAGTATCTCCCGTTGTTCACATTTATCAGAGAGTTAAACCAATGTAACATTGGTTTATCTCCCAGCTTTCGTTAAAACAGACTAACCTTTCTGGAATGTATATTCCTGAAATTTTCCCTTAAAATCAGAATGTTTCTTCATTGCATGTTTTGGTTCAAACTCTGCCTTTTCTGTGTTCTTCAGAGATGCAATTCTGTGTTCATTCACTGATAGCTTTGTGCTTCAAGTTTCATGCCTAATTGTTATACAGAGTGGTGTGACCACTGTTGTAGGTATGGAAACACCTAATATTCTTTAAGCCTAGTATTAATCTACTCCTTCAGTTGAATACATTTTATTTTGGCAGTTGTTATGCTTTTAATAATAAGTTTCCAATTCCATTAGCTTGTTACCAGTCAGGTCCTTCAATGAGTTAATCTCTATGCTTCATAAATTTCTGAATTGAGAACTATTAAGAAGAGGCATTTGGGTTCTCCCGTTCGATTCTCGGCTGGAGTGCAGGGAGTGCCTTCTGTGTGGAGTCTGCATGTCCTCCCCGCGGTTGGGTGGGCGTTCGAAAGACATGCGTAAATGGGCGTGCCTTCATTGAAATTTGAACGTTGAGCTGGCACCACGGCATACGTGAAAATCTACTGCCAATCATTAGCGGACCGGAGTTCAGCTGTGGCGACCCCTAACCGGGAAAAGCCAAAAGACAACAACAAGAAGAGGCATTTTTTTATTTGTCTATTATATCCCAAAAGGTATAAGAATCCTATCCAGAACTGATATTACAACTTGACCTGATGCAGATATGACACATTTCACAACAGGAAATTTTAAGTACCAATGATTTAACTCAAGAAAGAAATAATTTTTCCATCTCAGACGTCTGGATTGGTGCATTCTCAGTCTTGTTTGTCATTTGCTGTTTTGGCATAACAATTTTTCTGTCTCTCAGAAATGCTGTCTTTTAATGTATCATACTACTTTATTATGCTTAAATTATCCTCTGTGCTTTTTCTTATTTCTGTATCTTTTCTTTCAACTACTGAAAACCTGACCCTTTTAATTCAAGTGCCTTTGCTATTTGATCGCCTATGCGGTGTTGGAAAAAATAAAAACAAATTGAAAGATGTAAAAGTGAAATTTTATGCCACGTTTACTTATTTACTGTTCTTGCAACTATGTCTTCTGTCTTTCAACACAGAAAGCTACACATTTTTTTGAGATATACCACCTGGAAGAATAGTGTACTAAGCTCCTACTTATGTATGCTGCATGGAGAGGGCTTTTTTTGCAGCTTAAGCAAATGTGTTGCTTAGAAGCAAAACAGCAAGTTCAGGTAGCCACAGGGAAAATCATATCAACCAAAGTGAATAAAGCTGCATTCACTGAAACAGATCATAAACAAAAAATAAAATTATTTTAAAAACAAGTTATGCACTTTCGTTCCCATAGCTCAGGACTTCATGAGAACTATGTAGAACAAAGCAATTGTGATTTAAACATCACATTTTTAAAGTCACATGACAGTAATTAAATTCATTAAAAAAATTAAAGGAACAACCACAGTTTGTGAATATAAACATTAAAATGTAGATAAAAGCAGCTGCTGTCGATACTAAGAACACTTGATTAAATTACAAAATGTATATCGTATGCTGTTAATTGCACACATATCTCTTATGATTATTATCATTACTATTCTTAGTGGCTCTGTTGCGTTGTTAATTTTCTTGTAATACATACACTAGTGGGTACTTCTTTGACAATATCCTTATTCTGTCTCACTTGCAGTTTCTTTAGATGCACTGCTTGCATATGCCTTTCTTTGTCTCTTTATCATATTTATTTCTTTTTCACTGAGATTTGTCATTTAAACAGTTGATTTTACATACTTTTCCTGAGAGTTTTGTTTCTAGATTTTCTGAGTTTTCTTTTTGCAAGAAAGTGACCTTTTCCTGAAGTACGTCTGTATTATCTGTATTTTTTATATGTTTAAGTAGTCAGAGAATTCGCAATTTCTTGTTGTGTTTCAGACTAATGTGTACTTCACCTCTTCTTGCAATGCTCTTCTAAATTTATGTACTTTAAACTGCATATTTTAAAGTTGCAAAAATGCCTGTCGAATTCAAATTAATCTCATACAGCTTTAGATGCATCTTAATTTATAGCCATAGGATAATTTACGTTATAAACTTTGTCTCCCTACTGTATGAACCTGGCTACCTCTCTCTTCCAATACAGCCCTATGTTGTATGTGTCTTTGTATTAAACAATGACACACTTTTAATATCTAATCACATTTCTTCTTATTTGTTTTTCTCTGTATTGGTACTGTGTGCTTTGCTTCTAGTTTCTGTTTGTATTATACTGGATAACATCTTTTCTAATTGTCTCTGTTGATCTTCTAATTACAATGTAAGGAAAGCTAGTTAATTTTATATTTCGCTCTTGTAGTTGGTTCTTCTTTTTCTGTTTTGAAGAAAACCTGTGTTTTGACGTTTAAAATAATAAGCTGATTAGACTTCATTTCTTTAAGCTTGTCCCCTTAAATAAAATAAGGTTATTTGTAAAGTTGTATCACTGTCATGAATTAAACATTTCATAACATCAGTCTGGTAGTGGATATACAAGCTGCGTCATTCAATAGGCCCCTTAAACCTGTAGATGTAATGGCATTAAAATAAACATGGTCAGCAGACCAAACAGATAAAGAAGGTTTCTTTCAATACTAAATAACATAATCAAGGCTATAGTGGGTTTATAAGATGTATTTGCATTTATTTAAGGAGCCATACAGCCACATAGTTACTGTAGAGCAACAAAGCAGTTAAACTTTCAAATAAGAATATTTCAATTAGATGCTCTTTGTTTTAAGCTGTTGCAGTTCGAGTGTATTTACTGTTGCAGTCATCATGTGTGGGTTATCCCTGCTGTGGTAGCTCTCAGCTGGCCCAAATACCAGAGTCAGTGTTTTTCTGCGTCGGCTGCTGTCGCTTGCTGACTGACGTCAGGGCATCAGTGCTATAAAGCAAGGCAGCCGATGTCATTACATCAGTCTTTCTTGCCGTGGAGCCTGTAGCAGAAGAAGTTCACAAGTGTGCTGGTCGGTTGCTACCAGAGTTCAAATTACATCTGAAAATATCTAAAGCTAAGGACCCCATTGGGGATCCTTTTTTTTTTGCACTAACCGATGTCTGAAAAAGTTAACAATTGTCTTGCCTGTGGAAAGCAGATCTCACACCGAGACTTCCATTCACACTGCATCACTTGTTTAGGGCTAGATCATGACGTCCCCCGTTGCCGGTTCTGTCACCTCTTTAACGGGAGAACCATTCGTCGTAGAGCTGTTATTATAGACAGGTATTTTCGCCTTCAGTCTTCACATTTCGAAATGGCGTCTGTCAGCCAACAAACCATAGACATTCCTAAAAAACATAGAGATAAAGCTTGAGACAGACCACACAAAGCTAAGCATTCTGATGATGCTACCGCTAAGCAGGTCATCAGTTCTTCCGAATTGAGTGAGGCTCTTTCGCAGGCCCTGATGCCCCATTCGATATCTATGCAGGCCTCTACCGAGACCCGTTCAGAGTCTGGTACGCCACAGAAATCTTCTTTGTCTTCCATGCTTTTGGTTGTCCCTGCCTCGGTTGGATTCAGAGCTGCGATGCAGGCACCAGCTTCCAAGGAGGCCTTTCGCACTACCAATTCTAGACAAAAAAATGATGTCTTCTCACCCAACGACCGTTTCTCTCAGACCGATGGATACTCTTATGCCTACAAGCCAGGCCACTCCTAGAAAATTCACCTCTAGCCACCATCTTACTCCTGTCCAAATGCTTAAAATGGTGGAGGATCTTATCTCCCTTATCAGGGGTAGTCAGGCCACAACTTCTAAAAGGAAAATACACCCTTCTGAAATAATGACAGAACAGGATTCTGAGATATTTGATTATTCAGATTTTGAAGAGGAACAACAAACTCTGACTGCTTATGAGGATTCAGATGCAGGGGAATCTATCCCTTCTGCCTCCCCACCAGAAGACCTTTCCTTTGGGGAAACCCTTCACACCCTCAGGGAACATTTCCCCTGGGAATCTCAGAACTTGCCCCAGTCTAAGAAAAGACTAAGAGAGTTTCTAGATCTGCCCAACACAGACCCCTAGCCACCCCCCCATCTTAGAAGTGGTGGATGATGTTTTCCATGAATCCAGCTTAGCCCCTGATGCCCTCCCACCTGCTCCCAGTAAACCTGACAGGTATTACAGAGTACCAGATTCTCACGAATACCTGTACAGAAATCCTGCTGCAGTCCCGGAGATCATTACACAGGGATCAAAAGGAGCTAAGGCTAGTTCTGCAAAGAATCCTAATCCTTCTGACAAGGATTCCAGAGCTCTGGACAGATGGGGTAAAAAAGTATACACCTCTGCAACTTTAGCTATCAGAGCACTCAACTGTCATTCCCATATGTTAAAATATCAACAACACATATTGGAACTATTAAAGCAAAAGATTTCCTTCAGGTTCAACTTCCTAGGTTCAGCAAGACTTTTCCATATAAGCACTAGTCCTTTCCTGCACATAGCAGACAGGGGCAAGGTAAGCCCCACAGGGACAGACCATCCAGGCCCCTATCCAAGGGACAAAAGAGAACCAAACAGTGGACCACCTCTGCCCAAAAGGCAGGGAGTTCTAAGCCATCCTTCTATGGCAAAAACTCACAATGACTCTCTCTGTCTCCCCTCTGCCCTCCTTTCACTCACCAAAGGCTAGGAGGAAGACTCTCCCTCTGCAAAGAAAATTGGCTTTCAGTAACAAAGGACCAATGGGTCTTAAAGATCATTTTTCAGGGATACAAATTCACTTTCAACGAACTCCCAATTCCAAGAGGGTACCCAAACGTATCTCCAAATCAGTGGGCAGAGGCATTGAACAAGTCCAAACTCTCATAGCCCAGGGGGCAGTAGAACCTGTTCCCCCAGATCAAACAGGCAAAGGCTTTTATTCCAGACTATTCCTTGTTCCAAGAAAAGAGGGCACTTGACACCCCATCCTGGATCTATCCATTCTGAACACCTCCCTGATGCTACTTTTGCAGAACCTGCTGCCTATTCTGACAAAGAAATGCCTGGTTAGTGACCCTAGACCTAAAGGATGCCTCCACATCCCCATAAAGGAATCCTGCAGGAAATTCCTGCACTTCAGAGCAGGCTCACAAAACTTTCAGTTCTCTGTGCTACTCTTTGGCTTATCTACTGCTCCCAGGGTATTCACCAGATGCTTAGCCCGGACATAGCATTTTGCAGACAGAGAAACATGCATATTTACCTTTATCTGGACAACTACCTCATTCAGGCAGTGTGCAGAGAGAAGCTGCTCCAAGACCTCCTCTTTGTCAAAACCCTCCTAACCTCCTTAGGGTTCACCATCAATGAGAAGAAATCAAAGCAAACACCCTTCAAGTAGATCATTTTCTTGGAAGCACTGCTGGACACAGCATCCCAAATGGCCTTCCTAGCCCCAGAAAAGCAGGGCTTCCTGCCTCTCTACTTTTCCAAGCTGGCTTCCAGAAGTCACCTCACTGTGAGGAAGTTCCTGCAAGCCTTGGGGTACATGGGCATCTTGCATCCTTCTAATTCCTCTGGACATACTTCACATGAGAAAACTTCAGTGGTATCTAAAGAACCTTTGGTGTCAACACTCTCAGCCTCTAGATACCTCTCTTCCCCAACCCCCCCTAACCCCCTGTATAAGGGCTGAGTTTCTCTGGTGGGCAGGGGCCTGTGCCAAGAACAAGAGTCTTCTCTTCACCCTTTGCCCTACCAGACAGACCATTACCACCAATGCCTCAGACATTGCTTGGGGCACTCACCTAGAAGGCAGGTGCACCCAAGTTTTTTGGGATGCTCACCACCTTCCTTACACATTACCCAGAAGGAAATGATGGCAGTACAAAAGGCTCTGCCATCCTTCAAACCCCATCTCAAGCCAGGGGTTCTCCTTATTAAAACAGACAACACCACAGTAATGTGGTTCATCAACAAACAGGGAGGGATCTAATCTTACCCTCTGTGCAGGCTATCAGTGAATCTCTGGCTGACAGCCTCTTCCATGGGACAACACCTTATAGCCCAGTACCTACCAGAGATCAACAACACCCTGGCAGACCACCTAAACAGGAACTTACTGGACTCCCACGAATGGCAGCTCCACAGAAAATCTTTCTACAGATCACTCAGAAGTGGGTGACTCTTTGCTTCACATCTCAACCATCAGCTGAAGAAATTCTGTACCAGGGAGTATCACCACCTAGCGTGTATGGCTTGGCCTTCCCCTGGAGCACCCTCTTTGTTTATGCATTCCCTCCTCTGCCTCTTATTCTCAAGGTACTGATCAAAATAAGGGAGGAGAGACCAAAGGCCATCCTTATTGCTGCAGATTGGCCCAGGCAACATTGGTACCCCTTACTGTGCAGCCTGACACTACAGCCTCCCAGGCAGCTTTCCCTGATCCCAGACCTTCTGACTCAGGTGTGTGTGGGGGGGGGGGTGCTGCACCCAGTCTTGCAGATTCTGAAATTATCAGCAAGGCTAATACTCTAAAGGCAAACAAGGGGCCCCAATTGAGCAAACAGGTCCTAGATATTATCATACAGGCCGGAACGCCCAGCACCAGAAATCTTACGCTGGAAAATAGAAAAGATTCTGCTCCTGGAGCCAGTCCAGAGGGAGCAATACCTCTCAACCTCCCATCCTTCTTATCCTGGGCTACCTAGCTGAGCTACTTAATAGTGGCCTCTCCTTCTCTTCTATTAAAATCCACACCTCAGCCATTTCAGCTCATTTTGACACAGATCAGCCCCTGTTCTCCCATCCTTTGATCAAACAATTCCTTAGAGGGGCTTATAATATCAAACCTCCCAGAAGGCCACCCACGCCAGCCTGGGACCTGAATTATGTTTTGGAAAAACTAACCTTACCACCCTTCAAACCTGCTGCTTTAGCAGAACTAAGATTCCTCTCCTAGAAGACTGTTTTTCTCCTAGCTATCACCTCAACTAGAAGGATTTCAGAGCTTCAGGCACTGATGGCCATTGCGCCCTTCATCATTTTCCATGCAGACAGGGTTTCCCTGAGGACTAACCCCTCCTTTATGCCCAAAGTGGTATCTAATGTGACTATCAACCAGGCCATACATCTACCCACCTTCTTTCCTAACCCTCAAAACAAGGGGGAAAAATACTAAACCCTTCAAGAAAACAGACCAACTACTTATCAGCTTTGCCCCAGGGGCAGAGGGGAAGCCCATTTCCAAGCAAACCATTTCCAAATTTATATCACACTGTATCCATTTTTGCTACAGATTACATGGGAACCCCCTCCCTAAATCTATTCAAACCCATTCCACTAGTGCAGCCTCCACTTCCACAGCATTCCTCAGAGGTGTTCCCACCAGGGACATCCTGGAAGCTGCCACCTGGACTTCTGTCCATACCTTTACTAAGCATTACCACCTACCTCTGTTTTCTAAGGTTAGGGCTTGCTGACACAGGCCTAGGTCTCTTACTAATCCTGCCATCCCTCTCCTCAGCTTTGGGAATCCTCCCACAGGTGATGACTGCAGCAGTGAAACATGAGGAACATTGTACAGTTGTGTACACTTACCATAAATGTAGATGTTTGAGTGCATTCACTGTTGCAGTCCTGGTTTCCCCTCCCTCCTTCTGTCTTCTTTCTTTAGGGAGACATAAGCTTCTCTAGCTAGATTTTAGCCACCAGGACCTCTTTACCATATTACTTGGGATTCTGACTGTTTAGGGCAAGAAAAACTGATGTAATAATGTTGGCGACCTTGCTTTATATCACTGATGCCCCGACGTCAGTCAGCAAACGACAGCAGCTGATGCAGAAAAACATTGACTCTGGTATTCAGGCTGGCTGAGGGCTATCACAGCAGGGATAAGCCACAGGTGATGACTGCAACAGTAAATACACTTGACAATCTAAAAATAATGTCTTTCATCTTTTCCTGGTTAGGGGCCACCATAGCAGAACTCTCGTCCTCTAATGATTGACAGTGGATTTTTTTATGGTGTTGAGTTGCCAGCCCAATGCCCAGCCTTCAAAGAAGGCACACCCATTCACACACCCACCTACCTGTATGTTTTTAAACATCATTCGACCACAGGGAGGACATGCAGACTCCACACAGAAGGTGCTCCAGCCGAGAATTGAACAGGTGAACCTCTTGCTGTGAGGTGACAATGCTACCCGCTGCACCACCACGTCTCTTAAATACACTCGAACATCTACATTTATGATAAGTGTACACAACGGTACTTTCTCACTCTAATGTAAATTCCAGAGGTAAAAGTAAGCCTATAGAAAAAATGTTAACTTCATTCTGATGGTATCCTAAAATGCTGAGAATTACTTATAGAAATAATGTAGGATTGTGGGAGTATGATGGTATTAGCTTACCAAAACACGAAACATCTTTATTAGATTATCGCTTATGACTTATGCAATCATACATTATATAACTGAAAACAAACCATACTGACATAATTTTAGTTGCAAACATTGTACATAATTTATAATCTATCCTGCCACTGTCAGTCAAACATTACATAGCTCATTCAAATCCTGCATTCTTTTAAAACTTATTCCTCATCTTAATGCATTGTTTCCACAATTTTCATTTTTTTTCTATGTAATTTGCCCCTACTCTTTTCTAAAGATTCCATTTCTAGATGTTTTATCTCTGTTAGTATAGCCACTACTTCTAGTACAATTGTTTTAGAATTTGATTTACATTTCCTATAATTGCTTTTAGGGTGCCACCATAATTAGACCCAGCAAGGCCTTACTATGTCTAGGCAATTTCTATTCTGTATCATAGCTCAAAAATATAACTGCCTTAGTTATACCAATTTACTCACCCAGTACCCACCTATAAGTGATAGTCCCTGCTAAAAGGTGATTATTTCTCTCCAGAATTTTCTTAAGCTCCATTATAGCAGTTTTAAGTAGAATATAAATACATGCCACTACAATCCCCCCTTGCCAGTAGCCCCCTAGTATTGCAAATCTACCATTATTATCTTTTTTTTATCCTCTTCTGTCACTATTGGAGCTCCTCTTGCAATTAATATAAGTACTCCTCTTTTTCTTTGTCCCAGGTATTCCACTGAATAACCATCCTGAAAACCTTTTTTTATTAAATTCACATGTTCAGTTCTTTCAAAAATTGTCTCCTCTAGCATAGCCATTTCCACTTTGTCTTTTTTATATAGTTTACAACTCTTTTTTTCTTTTTTATGTGTACCTGTCAGTCAGTTTACATTTAAAGATAATATAGAAAGCAATATTATGTTAAAATTCATTCTTTCCACTTTTTATGTGTAGCAGCTTTTTTTTTTTTTTTTGTTAAGCTTCTAGTTCAAGCTTTTGTGTTACATGCATACACTGTTTGGCAGGTTAACCTTTTATGCAGTTGTTTCTCATCATATCCATTTCAGCCTATGTCACATCTTAAACAAAAAAACAAACACACTCTCAAAACACCCTTAAAACCTATTAACATACTACTAACACACAAAGCTATGTGCATCTTCAAATATTGAAGTTTGTCCTTCCTAATAGGAACAATTGTCCAGACTGACAGCCACAGTCACTGACATGGTTTAACCTAAGAGGAAGATTATACATGGTAAAACACATGCTTCTACTAAGTGCTTTTTGGTTTAGTGTCATCTTTATTACTCTCCCAGATTGGGAAAACACTTGAACACGTTCATGAAACATTATCTCCTAGCCATTGGAAGGAAGCCATTGAAAGAAGTAAGTTTTCTGTTTCTATTGCTCTTTATCAGATTATCTCCATGGAGACATGAGAACCAGATCCATTGTTGCTTATACAAGTACTCGTTTATTTGCTAGACAATGTTCTTTTTTTTTCATTTGCTCTTAAAACTTGTTACTAGATCAAGCCAAGAGCCTTAATCCAGTCATTCCTCTATGCAAGAGCGAAAAAAGCACCTCAGTTTTTCTTGTATCCTGCTCTTTTGACCAAACTGTTCTTCTTTTATTACATTGCAGTGCCTACATTTCTTAAAACTGAACAAGGAGAAAGAAAGAAAAAGGAAAAAAATGGGGGCACCTGTTTACTTTAGTATGCCCATTGCACTCGAAAATAAATGAGAAACCTTTACTTTATAACATGCAGATTATATCATGCATTATAAAAAACACTACTATTAAGCGCAACATTTTGTTTTGCTTGCAGTTACCTCTTTCCTTCCTCTTTCTCCCTCTTAAATGTTCTTCCAAACATTAATAGAATGAAGTAGGGCATATGCTTTAGAGTCCCCTACTAGTTTAACAATGCCAAAAAGTCAAATATTTCCAGGTTTTCTTGTTCTGTCATTTTTCACAAATGTAATTAATGCATTGTAATCCAGCATTTGTTTGTCAGTTTCTGAGTTGCTAGTTGTATTCCTGTTGATCTCCATTTCCCAAATACTATTTCCCAATTTTATGAATACATGAATGCTATTATTGAATGTAGATTTATCTACAAATGAAGCTTGTCCAAGTCATGTAAACTAATTATAAATAATAATAGTAATTTTGATGCAAAATGATGGGACTTTTTAGATAGTGGTGGACTGAGTGACTCAATAGATGGTAAGAATAAAACTTTTTTACATAAATCAGTTAAACTCCATTAACATTTTTACTGGAAAGTTTTTATGTGGAAGTATATACATAGAATGTTTGTTGCTCCCTATAAAATCTCTTCTTCTTCTCCTTTTGGCTTTTTCCCAGTTAGGGGTTATCACAGTGGATCACCTGTCTGCTCCTGATTGGCAGTGGAGTTTTACAGTGTCAAGTTGCCAGCCCAGTGCCCAACCTTCCACGGAAGGCACACACACACACACACACACGGACTCACGCCTAGGGCAAATTTAGAGTGTCCAATCCACCTACAGCATGTCTTTGGGATGTGGGAGGAAACCGGTGCACCCGGAGGAAACCCACATGACCACAGGGAGGACATGCAGACTCTGCACAGAAGGCACCCCAGCCGAGGATCGAACCGGAGAACCTCTTGCTGTGAGGTGACAACGCTAACTGCTGCACCACCGTGGCCACCCACTCTCTATATATAGAATCTCTAAATTAAGTAAATTGACTTTTTCAGTTTGTTGGAAATGTAGTAAAGATGTAAAAGCTGATTGGATACAAATGTTTATGGGTTGTGAAAAAAATAACTAAATCAGTAATGCGGATGAATGTTCCACTTCCTACATCTGTAAATGCCAAAGAGAAGAAATTGTTTTGGGCTCTCTTGGTAGCTATTAGAAAAGTTAATACAAAAAATTGGAAAACAAACTCAATTCCTGTGTTCAAAGATTTTTTAAACTTAACAGCAATACTATATAAAACTGAAAAAGAATCAGAATAAGATCTATAAATCATACTAAGACTTTTAGTGGTCGGAATAACCTTGAAATGTTGCTATTGAAATAACAAGGCTCTTAGTATGTTAATTGTATAAGATTACCTTGATGATTCCATGTATTCCTTTCATTGTGTAAGAATATGTGATGTTGAATTTCTTCCTTTATGTGTATAGATTGTAGAATGTTAAATTAATAAAAAATTTCTTAAAAAAAAAAAAAAACAAAGAAAGTCAATAGTTGTCCAGTGTACAGGAATGCTAATTCATGCAAGCAATAATGCCCAACATTGTTTGTGTTACTGTATAAATAATGTATAGCCAGGGGTGTTCTGAGAGCCAGTGGCAAAGGAAGGACATGATTTACACTGTAACACACACCGTGGAGGGCATTATTGTGCTTAGAGGATGGACTGTCTATTAAATTGCTTTATTTGTTAATTTTTGTTTACTATGTTATTATTATTTTTTATATTTTTGATGTAAAATAGTTCCTCCACCTAAAGTTTCAAATGTATTTTACATGCAGACTGTGAGTTATGTAATTATTTAATGTCTACACGCACACACACACACACACACACACACACACACACACTCAGAACCATAGACATACGTACTTATATATATATATATATATATATATATATATATATATGTAAATGCATTCAGAAATACAGACAGACATACACATATATATAGCAGCAAACATACTCACTCTCTCTCTTGTCTCAGACACACACACACACACACACACTCACACACACACACACACACACACACACACACACACACACACACACACACACACACATTCAGAAGCATAAAAATACAGATTCTCACACATACACATAAACACAAACACAGACACATTCAAAAACACAAACAAACATATATATAGATGTAAATAAACACATCACATAATAGCTACTTTGTGGAATATGAACATAACTTTAGAAGTTTCATTCCACAATTAGTAAAAGATAACTTACTTGAATACTTAGAAAAATATTTCCGTATAGACTGTCGGTAACTCTTACTCTGTCTCACTTACTCACACTTTCAACCTCATGCACACAAGCACACTTGCAAGCATGTCTACACATGTATGTATGTGCACGTGCATACACACACACACACACACACACACACACACACACACACACACACACACACAAACACACACAAGCAGAATTTGCTCAGCAAAGCACTGTTTAGCGAGCATAAAAATTATGTTTGCTTGCTTTTCAAAAGTCAGAGCTTCACAGCAGCTTAATATGTTGCAGTGAAGTGTCGGGCTAGTTTTTCAATGGGTATTACCTCTACACAGGTTCATAGGTTCATAGAAGGTTACTGGGAAGCCTAGCAATATTTATCTTAAGTTGCCCCATTTGGCGGTGGTTAGGTGAGTGAAGTTCACAGAGGTAAGAGTCTATGGTAGTTAATACCAAATTCCCCTATCCCAGGAGGGATATGGTCACCACCCCAGGAGTGAATTTGCTGTCACCCATTTATTGATCTAGGTTGAGTCTGAAGAGGATCAGTGAGGGGCTCAGTTTCATGTGAACAGGAAGCTTGTTAAAGAGAAGTGGCAGTCTCTGGGAGACGTATCTATCTCTCCAGCATGACCTGTTCATGTCAGAGGCTAGATTAAGATCCCTGGACCGAGTGACCCTAGTGCAGTTTGATTTAGGAATATGTAGCATTTCCCTCAGGGCTGTTTCAGAGCTAGGTATAGGTCAGCCTTTAGCAACCTGTAGGAGACAGAAAACAGTGACAGGGCTTTCAGTCTTTCCATGTAAGACTTGTTTTGTGTACCCTGTAATTTCTTGGTGAGAAACCTCTTGGTCTCTCCAGTTGTTGCAGGTGTCTTATGAGGTACATGCAAGAGGCAGCATTGTACTCAATTACTGGTTTGATGATGGTCAAATATAATAGAATTATAATATCCTTAGATCTAGATGTGATGCCTTTATATATAAGATGTGCCACATAGAAGGATTTCCTTACTACTGTGGATATGTGATGGTCAAAGTTCAGATTGCTGTCAACCTGAATACCCAGATTATATACCACTGGGTCTACACTTCGAGGGATGCTGTCTATAATATAACTAGCAGGGATGTCAACTTTCCCAAAGGGAATAAAAAGGCATTTTTTTGCATTTAGCTTTAATCCGTGGCTTTGGCACTATTCATCTGTCTTTGTTAACCCTGTCTGCAGTATATTAACATAATTGGGGGACACAATGATTGCTTCCAATTTGCAATTGTTAATGAACTTGGTCAGACACAGACCTTCCAAGTTTGCATGGACTTCTGAGAAATAAATTTAGAACAGTAAGGGGCCCAGCACAGATCCCTGTTTGTGCCACTGGTAACTGGTCTTTTGCTAGAGGTGAAGTCACCCACTTTGACAGCATGTGTCCTGTCGGTGATCCTGTTAGCTAACCATCTGGTAATGTAGTTGTTAATTCCCAATTGGGAGAGTTTCTCTATAATACCTGAGTGGGAAACTGTGTCAAATGCCTTGGCTTGGTCAAGATAGGTGTTTTGCACTGTCTTTCCCTCATCCAGGGCCTTGGTAACTTTTTCAAAAAAGTCAACCATGTTTAACAGGCATGCTGTACCTTTAATGAATCCAAACTGTGTTGGATGCAGAGTCTGGAGATTACCTATGTCCTTGTTAATAAGGTCCATAATGATTCTTTCCATGGTCTTGCAGATCAGGCTAGTCAAGCTTATGGGCCTACAATTCCCAGGGTTGGTTGATGGTTCCCCTTTGTGCAGAGGGATTACTGCTCCTGTCTTCCATTCTGCTGGAACATAGCCATTTCACAGGCTGTGGCTAAACAGGGATCCAAATGGGGCAGCTAGGCCATGTTTTAAGTTATTTAAAAGGTAACCTGGAATGTTGTTTGGTCCCACTGATGCTGTGTTTTGGCCTTGTTAAGTGCTGGGATGACCTTCTCTCTTGAGATAATTGGCTAAGGAATGGTGGCAAGTATACTTTGGGGATGACAGGAAGAAACAGGGGGGTGAAGTTTGCTTCAAATCTGTCAGCTAGCAAGTTGGCCATTACCTTCAGTTGAGTATGGGTGGTGCCATCCACAACTAGTTCAGCACATACCTGGGTATTCCTTTTTAGATTGTGGACATAGTTAAAGAATGCCTTGTGATTATCCTTAGCTAGGGAGGCTATTTTTATTAGATTGTGGACATAGTTAAAGAATGCCTTGTGATTATCCTTAGCTAGGGAGGCTATTTTTATTAGATTGTGGACATAGTTAAAGAATGCCTTGTGATTATCCTTAGCTAGGGAGGCTATTTTTATTAGATTGTGGACATAGTTAAAGAATGCCTTGTGATTATCCTTAGCTAGGGAGGCTATTTTTACTTCAGAATTAGCTTTGGAGGACTTGACAAGATATCTGATTTGTTTGTGTAAGCTAGAGAGTGATTTCTTCTTCCACTGAGCAAGTTCCCTCTTCTTCTTGGACATTAGTTTCTTTGGGTTGTTGTGTATCCTGTTTATACTAGGGGTCCACCGGGTTGGCTTGTTTTTTCATCAAGACATGGTTTTAATCTGGTCAGGTACAGATGATCCTATGCCACTGCTCAGGTGGTTATACATGACATTGGTGTACGCCTCTGCATAGACGTCAGTGTTATTTCTATTCAGTGGGGCTTTGAAATATTCTATAACATCACTTAGTAGGAGGAAATTTGTCTTTGAAAAGTTCTTAAGTATTTCTGAGCTTGATGGCGCATCTGGTCTTATAATTACATCAAACAAGACTGATTTATGGTAGGATCTTACCAGGGAGGACATCACATGGGGGGGTGCAATGCTCTCCCGTGTTAATGAGTATTATGTCCCGGACATTTGAGCCTGTTGTGGGTTTAATGACTAGCTGTTCCAGAGCATTTGCAATGACAAAGTCCAAGAACTTCTCAGCCCACATGCTTGTTGTTGTGTATGTTTCCCAGTTGATGGTAGGATAACTAAACCCACCAATGAGTAAGTTGTTGGGCTGTATGACAAGTAACTCCAGTAAGTCCAGGTATGTGGTATGCATTTCCTGTTTCATGATGGGGGATGTATAGCTAGCTGTGATGTGATGCAGTAGGGGCCATTGCCTATAGTTAATCAGACATGGAGTAGCTCAAGAGAGTCATACTGTTTGACCAGAGTAGAGGTGTACTTTTCCTTAATGAAGATGGATATACCTCCTCCTTTGGTTCTTTTCTGCTCAGTTTGTGGTCTGAACTTATGGAAGGCATTGTAGCCCTTTATGGCTGGAGTGTTTCCATGCCTTTGAACCTTGTCTTGGTGATTACATAGCCGTCGGCATCTTCCAAAGTAAGGAGTGCTTCCGGGGAGTACACTTTTTTGTTTAGACTCCTAGCATTAAGCAGAAGTACCTTGAGTTTATCTAGAGAGGATTTTGTTATGTTGGGAGTTTGGTTATTTTGACACTGCTCAAAAAGGCACAGTAGGGCTGGCTAATGCCTTTGCCAGTATCCAAAACCTAGAGGAGACAGGTGCAGGCCATCTCTGGCAAATCAGCGTGGCCTATCGACCATGTCTTCCCAGGCTGACAGATATTGTCTCCCCTTGGACTGACACCAGAAGCTAAACCAATTGTTAAAGTCAATCATTTATGTTTGTATTTTGGGATTTCCTTGGAGAAGGTAGAATGCTGCTTAAGGCTAGGCTTATACCTGCCTGTGACATGTAATCTGAAAGCTCAGTCATGTCTCTCTTCATATAGTCCAATGAGGTACATCTCAAGTCATTCACACCCACATGGACTATGACAGGGTCATACCAGTACTTGTGGTTGAGTGTGTGAGTGACTTGATGGATCCTGATACCTGACAGGCAGCTAACTGTAACCCATTCTTTATCCAGCCTGGTGAGGGGAACATTCATGTATCTCGCAATGGAGTCACTTATGACCAATGCATTAGGTTTTGTGGTGTTACACCTTATGGGCTTATTTGTTGAGACACTGGTGTGTGTGTGTGTGTGTGTGTGTGTGTGTGTGTGTGTGTGTGTGTGTGTGTGTGTGTGTGTGTGTGTGTGTGTGTGTGTGTGTGTGTGTGTGTGTGTGTGTGTGTGTGTTATGTGTTATGGTTGTTTTTGCATCGTTGTGTGTGTAACTGGATTTCATTTTGAAGCTTCTGATCTTTTGCTAAGTTACTAGTGAGTACCTCCACATGTCTGGGTTTATGTGTCGTGTCCTTATTTAGTGTGGGAAGTGTGTGTGGGTTGACAACCTGTTTGGCATTCAGTTTGTCCTTATGTGAGAGTCTTGCCTCCAATTTCATAGTGTAAGTACATTTCTAACATGAAGTATTTGTTTCAGGAGTAAGTGGTTGTCAGTATACATGAAACAATTGCTACATTGCCTCAGGATGCCCCTGATCAGGTTGGCCAGAGAGATGATGGAATACTGCCCGTCCATGATAGCAGGCTCTTACTGTATGTTTTATTAGGGAAGGGAATTAGTTAATTGAACAGGACTGTGCTTGTAGCGCCGAGACTACAAGAGGGACATATACTTTGTGTAGGCTAAGAATGAGCAATAAAGCAACACTGCTCAGTGCGTAACTGAGTTGCTCCAAGAGCAGCAGAAAAGCTTGGAAGGGTTTCACTGACATTATCATTATCATTATCATTATCGTTATCATTATCATTATCGTTATCATTATCATTATCATTGACAATTGGTTAATCATTATCATTATCATTATCATTATCGTTATCGTTATCATTATCATTATCGTTATCATTATCATTATCATTATCATTATCATTATCATTATCATTATCATTGACATTATCATTATCATTATCATTGACAATTGGTTAATATGATCAGAAAAACTCACAAGATGGCCAGGTTCTTAAATGAATCTACAGTATCTGTGACTCTGTGCTGTACTAAATATTCACCATTCAGTCTGTGTCTCCCAAATCTCATATGGGTTTGATGTATTTGAAGAACATTGACATTTGTGCCGTAACAGAGATCTGGTTCAAGGCAGCAGAAAACACCCCTGCACTACCAGGCTACACCTCATTCCACACCTCTTGGCCCCAGAATCTAGACCAAAGCTCCAAAGGCGGTGGTGTTTCCATATTCATAAAGGATGCACACACCTCCAGACTGGTAGCCCAACATAATGCGTTTGAGATACTTCAAGTGCAGCTAACATTGAGTAAGACAGCTATTCAGGTCATAGCCTGCTATACATCCTCAACCATGTCCCAAGACTCACACTACACATTCCTAAGCACCCTGGAGAATATTAGGGTCCTACCTAACACTCTCATACTGGACGACTTCAACTGCCCCTCTATTAACTGGGAAAACTACTCATGTACCAATAAAAGTCTTTCAACTTTTACCAGTTAGGGGTTGCCACAGCAGAACTCCCGTCTGCTAATGATTGGCAGTGGATTTTTACGGTGCTGAGTTGCCAGCCCGATGCCCAACCTTCAAAGAAGGTACGCCCATTCACGCACGCACCTACCTGCATGTCTTTAACGTCACTCGACCACGGGGAGGACATGCAGACTCCACACAGAAGGCGGACTTCCCCATCGTTTTCTGGAATTCATTAATTCCAAAGCCCTGGACCAGATCATTCTTACCCCCACTAGAGGTAGCAACATCCTTGACCTGGTCATTACTAACATGGGCGACCATTGCTCTACACCAGTGGTCAACTCCTCCTTGGTTAGATCAGACCACAAACTAATCACCTTGGAAATCCACCCCCCTCCCGCAAAGGTAACTGCCATGAAAAACCTCTCCAAAGCTAACTTTGGGCTCCCATAAACAGAGATGGCTAATGTTACGGCACCCATGGAGAATAGTTGCATGACCGCCGAATCATACACCATTGCACTGTATGAAAACGTACCAAATGTCTGGGTCTCGCCATATCCAATAGAACCAAGAGGCTCTCCTCCAAAAAGAGGAAGCCAATCTGGTGGTCCCCTGCCATAAACAAACTCTACAACAGAAGGAGGAAACTGATGTGGAATAAGGTGAAGTCCCAAGACTGCAAAAACTCCCTTATCAGCCTCAACAAAAAGTTGATTTCCCTCATCAAATCCTCTAAATCTAGCTATGAAAACAGAATTGCAGTAGATAGTAAAGACAACCACAAGGTCTTCTATAGTTATGTAAAGAATCTCCATGACAATACCCAGATTTTCTCTGAGCTACTGCACAATGGTACTTCCTGTACCGAGCCAACAGATATTGCCAATATACTGGCCGACAGATTCAGTGCCAACTTTACCCCCCCCAAAGGACCAGTCACAATACCAGTAGATTGCCAGGCACACAGTAATACCTGCTGCACAGGTTATAACAGCACTGTCCAAGGCCAAGAATACAGATTCTATGGGACCTGACAATATCCCTGGCTGTGTTCTACATGAAATACAGAGTGAACTGACACTTCACCTGTGTGCCCTGTTCAATCACAGCCTCACCTCAGGCTTTGTCCCTACTAAATGGCACACTGCTACAGTCATCCCTCTCCACAAAGGAGGAGCGACTACAGACCCTGGGAACTATCTACCCATTAGCCTGATGAGTCTGATATGCAAGGCTATGGAACACATCATCATGGACCTAATAAACAAGGATATAAGGAATCTCCAAACTCTGGATCCCACACAGTTTGGTTTTGTGAAAGGTAGATCAACTTGGTCAACTTCTTTGAGTCAGTCACCAGAGCTGTGGACGAAGGCAAGGTGGTTCATACAGCCTACCTTGATCTGGTCAAGCCTTTGATACCATTCCCCACTCAGGAATCATAGAAAAACTCACTAAGCTAGGCATCAGCCCATATAACACTAGGTGGGTTGCAAACTGGCTCACAGGTAGAACCCTCAGTGTGAAAGTAGCTGACTCCAAGTCAGACTGCTGACAGGTCACGAGTGGAGTCCCACAGGGTTCGGTCCTGGGTCCTCTCCTGTTTGGTATCTACTTCTCTGAAGTCCAGGCCAACACAAAGGGACTCTGGCTGACAAAGTTCACAGATGATTGCAAGTTGGGAGCTATTATTAACTCCCCAAGTTATGTTGACATCCTAAAAAAAGGCCTCACTGAAACCAACGACTGGTGTCAGAACTATGGCCTTAAGATCAATGCCAAAAAATGTGTCATCATCCCTATTGGGAAAAACCCAGTTCCCATGAATTACCACATTGATGGTAGTCCACTGAACACAGAAGGTGTTATAAGAGATCTGGGAACACAGGTTGACAGCAGCCTCTCTTTTGACCACCACATTGCCACTGTGGTCAGAAAGTCCTTCAATGTGGCACATCTCATTACTAAGGGTTTTGCTTCCAGGAAGAAAGAAGTCATTGTCTCCCTCTACTCTTCCCTCATTAGGCCAGTCATTGAGTACAAGGCCCCATTTGGCATGCAGCTCACTAAAAACCTGCAGCAACTGGAGAGGCCACAAAAGTACCTCGCAAATAGGATCCTACGCCTTAAACATTTGTCTTGTATGGACAGACTCAAAAAACTCCAACCATTCTCTGTCTCATATCACCTACTTAGAAGCAATCTCTGCTTGACTTACAAAGCCAAGTCTGACCCTGCTCTGTTAGAAATACTACATCTAAATAAATCCCAATCCCTCCTCAACACATACTCCAGAGACCTCAGCCTCATTACCACAATCAACATAACATGCTAGAGGGACAGGTTCATAACCCAGAGACTGCCCATGCTATGGAATAGACTTCCCATACATGTCAAGCAGAGCACCTCACTGGCCTTCTTCAAGAGAAATCTTGATGAGTGGATGAGAAATAGAAAATTCACCCCAGGGATCACTCCAGTGGCTTTACTCGATAGAGGCACTAGGAACTAAGGTTGGGTGGCATGATGCCAGGGTAATCCTATGGGCCAGGCTTGTAAAGGCCCCAGCACCATTAGCCTAGTACACACCTATGAGCCTATACACCTATTATTCTCCTCCTCTGCCAAAATGGTCAGTTTCTTTTGTAAACATGTCCTATCTGTAACACATATAATCAGTTTAACCAGTTTCAAGTCATCTGCATACACCTCATATGAAAAATATAGATTTGAAAAATGCAACCTAAACAAGTGTGGGTCTAGGACAGAGCCCTTTGGGACACCCTGACTATAACCTGGAATTTCACCTGTCCAGTTGCTGTATTATGATACTTACCATGTCCTGTTTGTAAACCATGCAGCTGTCCGTCTTATCAGTATTGCATTAATACCAAGTTGTAATTTACTTATCATTGTTTTGTGTATGACTCTATCAAAGCCTGAACAAAAGTCTATATAAATTACATTACAGCACACAGTTTCATTTATAGCTGTTATTACATTATTATAGAGCATCATGTTACAGGTAATTATAGATCTATTTTCAACATATGCATGCTGATATAGGATTTTAAGTTTAGACTCAGGTTAGCCCTGGATGCAAATTAGTGCTGCTGTGTTGTTAACTTTATTTTTAAAGGTGATTTTAACAGTTGTAGCAACATACTTTCAGACTGTCGGGCACAAGTTTACTTGTACAATACCATGACGTGGCCCTTGCAGATAGTATTATTTGTATGTTTGTAGACTAGACAAACATGAACACAGCTGCAATGGATAAGGCACACAGGCTTATTGTAGGATTTGGGGTGGGTGAACTATCTGTTCTAGAGCTGTATCCGTATAGGATGATGATATATTCCATTGCTGGCATTGCGTGTGAAAGAAGAAAGCAAATCAGAACATTGTTGGTTTATACAAGGCACACAACTTAGAATTAATTATGTGTGTAAGTGGTGTAAGATAGAGTTATGGTCAAAACAAGGATACTTTGTGGGTGGTATGTGTTAATATAGATTACCATGCTTGTGGGACAGTGTGCAGATCAGGAGAAAGTGAACTAGCTGACTTTATATCTTAGTTGTAATGAAAGAAAACATGTTTCTTAGAGTGTTTGAGGACCTAGAGCTCCATGAGTGTGTACTGAATCAAAAGATAAAAGGAAATCTGAAAAATGTTGCTCCATATTTCCCCCTGGATGCTTTCAATGCACCCCTTAATTGGTTCTCAATGAGCTGAAATTCATTGTTACATCCTCTCACTATCAAAAGTCTTTGCATCAGAAATGGAGTGAAAAGACAAATCTTATGGTGAATAGATGGGATGTTTGCAACCCAGGGTCTACAGGCTATGTTGGTGGGCTAATATCTTGTATTACAAATGACAAGTTAGCATAGGTCAGCATGGTAGTAACCTACAGATATAAGGAATGCCAAGTGTTTTGGGCATGGAAGAAAGGACATGGATTTATGTACTGCCGAATAATTTGGCCAGGACTGCTGTCCTCAGTAATGCTGAACCTGTAAGAAGCTGTTAATGTGAAATTCTTGTCCATATGGAGGTCAGGGGACTTTGATATAAACAAATACTGTCTCTACCAGATTAATTAGTTGGTGTGGAAGGATGAAGTGTACATGAGGAAGTCTTAGTGCTCCGAGAGCTTTCAACTGTCACGATAGTAGACATGAAAAGGCAAGTAAAATACATTATCATGAAGGTGGAAGTTAGAGCAAAGAAGTATTTAAGGGACTGTGCTGACCTGTTCCATATACACAAAACCTGCAAACGACATACATGCAACTTAGGGACCATGGAAGAATATGACAAAGCAAGAAAGCTGAGGAAAATTACATTTTCTTATTGATTTAAGTTAGGAAATATTAATTTTTAATTGTATAATTTCTGTTTACTAAATGATGCACATAATAGAAGGACTGAAAGGGCTATTATTATTATTATTATTATTATTATTATTATTATTATTATGTATTTGTTTACTGTTGAGATAAGTAAACTGAGTTCATATGGTGAAATGCAATAAATGTAGACAGTTTAGTGGAGCCACCATTCAGCCACCATGTTACTGGACATGGAAAGAAAACGGAATCGTATGAGAAAGTACAACAGTCACTAGAATAATATGCATCCTCTGCACAGACAGTCAGATGTCAGGGCTGAGCTCAGAGCCTGATGGAGAAACCTAAACCACTAAGCCTCCTTGTTACCAGTAGTTTCAGATATCAGATAAATGATAACCGGACAACATTTCAGGCCCTCATAAACCCTGAAAACAATGCTGCCTATACAAAAGTATTCACAGAAGCCCTATGCAAGCATATTAATAGCTGCTTAGAGGCAGTTGTACCCACCAGGAAGAAGTGCAGAATTAACTCAAAAAACAAGCCACGCTGGTGGAATCACAACACCAACAGGCTGTATAACAGAAGGAAGAAAATCATGGTAAAAGTTAGGAGGTGTAGCGCCCAGCAGGATAAAAGCACTCTCATCAAACTAAACAAATAACTCAAGAGGACAAATAAAGTCTACCAAAGCCAATTTTGATGTAAATTTGGCCTCCCAGGCCAAGGACAACTACAAAGCATTGTTTAGCTATAACCTCAAAGGCAATACACGATTGTATGCAGGACTCATTGTAAATGTAGTCACCTATACTGATCCAGAAGATATAGCAAACCTACTGGCTGAAAAATTCAGCTCGAACTTTACCCCTTTCTTCCCATCAACCTTCCCTCAGGAAATACCATTAAACATAACTTCCCCTGCTCTCGCTAGGGAACAGGTCCTTAATGTTCTCTCTAAGGCCAAGAACACTGCATCAGCGGGCCCCAACAGTATCCCAGGATGCCCTCTAAATAGCATGAAACATGATCTATCAGGCGTTCTGGAATTGCTATTTAACTGTAGCCTCCAAACAGGCTTTGTGCCTCATGAATGGAGAACAGCAACAGTCATCCCTCTGCACAAAGTCGGGCCATGAACAGACCCTGGAAACCACAGACCCGTAAGTCTCACTAGTCTCATATGCAAAGCCATGGGAAGAATTATCATGGACATGATCAATAATGACATAGGAAACCTTCAGACACTGGACCCAACCCAGTTTAGTTTTATCACGAGCAGATCATTCCTACTGAACCTGGTGAAATTCTTTGAGAAGGTCGCCAATGTAATGGATGTGGTCAGAATGGTTCACACTGCATACCTTGACCTGGCTAAGGCATTTAACACAATACCCCACTTGGGCATTGTTGGCAAGCTGAAGAGGTTAGGTACAGACCCTTATTTCACCTGGTAGTAGCGAGCTGACCCACAGACAGGACACACAAAGTTAGAATTGTGGAGTCCACCTCTACAACGAGGGCAGTTACAAGCAGAGTCCCTCAGGGATTGGCTCTCTGAAGTCAAGGCCAACATCAATGGCCTCTGCTGACTAAATTTGCAGATGATTGCAAATTAGGAGTTGTTATTGAATCACCTGTGGACACAAATATTCTTCAGGAATGGCTGACACAGACAAACAACTGGTGTCAGAGCCTTGGACTAAAACTAAATGCAAATAAATGCATAACAGTATCCTTCCAGAAGTCATTTACCCCTAGTACTGTCATATTGACAGCACACCCCTAGGAGTTAACCTAGTAGTCAGGGACCTGGGGACACACATATATTCAGCAATCTAGCCTTTGACTGTCATGTGTGTACAGTAGTGAGGCAATCATTCTATTTTGTGCAACTTATAAACAAAGGTATGGAATCTAGGTAAAAGGAATTCATTGTTCCACTGTATTCAGCATTCATCAGACCTGTCACTGAGTACAGTGCCCCAATGGTTTGTACCCAAGCAGGTATATCCAACAATTGGAATGTCCACAGAAGTTCCTCACTAAAAGAATATATAGCATAAGTAACATATCCTTTGTAGTCTGCCTCAAGTTCTAAAGGCTCTTGAGGGGAGATCTATGCCTGGCATACACGGCATTGGCAGACCCCACTCTGATGAATCTCCTGCATATGTGCAAAACAAACAGCACCAGTTCTAAAGACTCAAACCTTGCTTGTGATATATTGTAAATAGGACCTGCTGGAGAGACAAATATGTATCCCAGAGACTATCCCTTCTCTGGACCAGGCTCCCGAAACATGTGAAGCAGAGTTCCTCCCTAATCCAATTCAAGTGCAGCCTGGACAATTGGATGGGGAACAGGAAATTCATACCTGGTTTGGCTCCTATGTCTCTTATGGATATAGGCAGCCTTTAAATGGTTCATCTCTCAGGCCCATGCTTGAAAATGTTTCATCACCAAAGCCCCTGCTTACACTTATCAAGGGTAGCAGAACTTGTCAGATATTTGGGATGCATGGCTAGGCTTAAAAAGGACCTTGTGGCCCTTAGCCTAGTAAACACCTATTAATCTATGAATGTGTATGTTATATAGGTTTGTGATGTCACAGTTTGACAGTTTCAGCAAGTACTGTGGTCAAATATTAGTTGAAATGTCTGAGATGTCTCTTGTATTGCTGTATGTTTGTAATGCTGACATAGTACATTTTTATAACCAGAGGACAGAATACCTGCACCAACAATCATCTGGCAGCTGCAGGCAGTGGTTAGAGGAGGCTCCAAGGTCAACAGAGACTAGGCTGAAGACTTAGAATTTGACTGAAGAGAGAGAGCACAATAGTTCAAGGAATTATTCATGGCTCTAGCACCTCAGGTAGAAGAGGAAATTGGTGGAGCTTAAGAAGAATGGCAGCACCTTAAAACAGGATTTGTGAGGACTTCAGAACAGATACATGCCTGAGCCTGCTATGGAAATAAAGTACATAAGGAAACCTGCTGGTGGAAAGCAGAAGTCCAGAAAACCATCAAAATGAAGAAGAAGTGCAGGAAAAATGTGAGATGGAAAAGTCGGACTTAACTAAGAAGGAATACTGATTTACAAAGATGCTAAGAAAGTAGCTGCAACTGCAAAGAGTAAGGCATCAGAGGCACTCTACCAGCTTCTGGAAGATGGCACAAAGAAATTCTATCAGCTTGAAAGGCAAAGACAGAAAAATAAAGAAATAGTCAGACATCCTTCATAAGGGATGCAAGTAACAACCAGCTTACTAGCCTACAGGAAATCAAAGGCAGATGGAAAGAGTACTTCCAGTAGCTTTTGAATGAAGAAAACCCCACAGAAGCTGTACTGTCCCAGAAAAAGTCTACAATTAAAGAAGAGGAGAAGCCCACCATAGAAAAAGTAAGAACAGCACTAAGGTAAATGAAGTCAGAGAAAGCTGCAGGCTCAGATGAGAATACAGCAGATATGATCATGATGCTGGTGAGACAGGGAGGAAATGGCTCCTGAGGTACTCATAGCATTATGGAGAGAAATGAATATCCCAGATAACTGGAGAATAAGCATACTAGTGCCAATGTACAAAAACAAGGGGTATATCCACAACTGTAGGCAGTACAGTTATCAAACTCCCGTAAGATTGCATGAAAGTTCTGGAGTGGGCGATTGCTAAACAAATAGGTAGAGTAGTAGAATGTAAGATGGGAGATGAACAGTTCAAATTCAGATCAGGATGAAGCACAACCAACCCAATTGTTGCAGTGAGACAGATAATTGAGAAGGGGATAGAGATGAAGACTGGAAGAAAGCATATGAAAAGGTCACAAGAAAGCTGATTTCCAGTAAGTCCCAGAAATTTTGGTAGAGCTAGTGCAAGCTATGAACAAGAACCCAGTGATTCGAGTATGAACAGTGTTTGGTCTCACAGAGGAGTTCCTAGTGGGAGTGTGCATGCATCAGGGTTCATATCTAATTCCACTGCTGCTCATACTGGTGATGGACTACATAAGAAAACAGGTTGGAGGGGATAGAGTGACTAAAAGTTGCTGTATGCAGATGATGTAGCATTACAGGCAAACTCTAAGCAAGAACTTCAGCAAAGGATAGGGGAATGGAATGCAAAACTGAAGACACATGGGATGAAGCTAAGTACAGATAAGATAAGTGGCATGGCAGCAAATGGGAGAATCAGAAGAAGCTGAAAACTGAGATAGAACGGAAAACACTGGAACAGATTAACAGCTTCAAGTGTCTGGAATGAGTGCTTGAGGAGAAGGGAAGTCTGAATGAGGAGGTCAAAGCTAGAATCTTAGGGGCTGCAGCCAACTAGGACACAGTATCAAGTGTAATATATGTCGGAATAATGACAAGGAAGCTGAAAGGTAAGGTGTACAAAACAGTGGCATGACCAGTACTATTGTATGGTACAGAAACCTGGGCAGTGAAGACAGAGCAGTTGAGGAAGCTAGAGGTGATGGAGATGAAGTGGTAAGATACACACTGTAGGACAGATGAAAAAATGAGGACATCAAAGCAGAGGCTAAAGTAACTCCAGTTGCAGAGAACGTCAAAGAGAACAAATTACAGTGGCTTTAGGCGCATGTGCAGAAAAGCAGAAGACAATCTGGGAAAGAAGATTTGGGACAGACAGGAAGAAGGCAAGAGGAAACAAGGACATCCATCAAAGAGATGGATGGATTGTTTGAAAGACGTGTGACAGTCAGTCATGATGATGAGGGCAGAATAACAGGAGATAATTTGGCCCTTATGATACAGTTATGTGTATTGCATGTGTTGTTATATATGAACAATCCTTTTCCAATGTATTCTTCCAAGAAAAGGGTTCACTTAATCTGTTAGAATATCCTCTTCAGAGTTTATAGCAGTGAACATGTTTGAAGTGTGTAGCCTGATTTTTATTATACTCTGACCACAATTTCTCATTTTGCTGCTGGTTTATCATAATGGAAACTTAGTTTTTTTTGGCATGGCCAATACAATAAAGTAATACCCTAATACCCACATTTGTATTAAAAACTGACTAATTAAGTGTGATGGGTTTATATGGAATATTTTACTACCTCTTTGTCTGTGAATTGCCAGTCTGATTGTTATGGTTTGTTTCAGGTTGGATGGCTAACTAAATCTGTCTACTTATTAATCTCTACAGGGCTGATGATTGTTTCTGTGCATCACGGAAGTTGGATGCTGTAACCACAGAAGCCAAGTTCCTCCAGGACCTTGGATTCCGAATGCTGAACTGTGGTAGGACAGACTTAGTGAAGCAGGCTGTATCTTTGCTAGGTCCAGATGGTATCAACACCATGAGTGAACAGGTAAGAAGAGCAATACATAATCTGTAAAGCTGCTGATAACCCAGGCAGTGACTTTATAAAGAGGAGCCAAAGAAGAAAAAAATGGATTCAGTTTTGATATTAGCTGAATTCTGCTTAATGATCAAATGTGTTTCATTGGTATGGGTATAATGAAGGACTTTTTCTGTACTTTCTACTCCATTTTAGAATGTTTCTCTGCTACGTTAAGTGTTTTATAACCAATTGAAATCAGCACTCTTTTATTCACTTATTTTTTACAGAACATGCTACATCATATTCAGAGTTGGTAAAGTTTATGCTGGTCTTGTTCATTTCAATAATACGGCTTTCTAGTGGGAAAAAATGGTTTCTTACTGACAGTCTTACCCACTGCTACATTTATTAGAATAAGACATGATTTTTAAGAAGGGAAGGCTCTATTACTGCACAATAAAATACTTCATTCAAAAGTGATGATAATGTGCTGCCTAGGCGGGCTATTAGTTAAGAATAAGTTCTGAAAACTGTTTGCTTATCTGTGTTTTATTGTTGTTTTTTTAAATAGATTAAGATAGAGAATCGAACATTTCAGTTTACTTTTAAATCCTTTTGCAATAGAGTACATCAGTATAAATGTAGTTAGTAAGTAGAAACCCTTATAAAACTGAAAAAGGGCTGAACAGTAATTGGTCAGAGATGAACTACAGCCAGCTTCACTCAATATACCTCACATATGTAAGTTTTAATCTCCATAGGAAATAATTTATTCCTGAAAGTGTTAAAAATATTTTAAATTTTCTACAGGGTATATATAGTCCCTATTTCACACAAGCATCTCTAAGACGATCATACAGCAAAAAAAAAAAAAAAACATGAATTTTTACTTGTGATTGTCTTTATATTAACATGCTAATTTATCAGAACTAGTGTATTTCTGTTGTTTTTTTTGTATCAGGGATATCTTCTCTCAGATCAGCCATAGAAAAGCAGCAAACATATTTAGTATTTTGAGCATGTATTCTTTATATAGCTGGGGTTACCAAATGCCCATCATTTGCAGGACAATGCTGATTTAGTTTCTTGTCTCATTTGAAAACATGTAAAATAGTAAATGTCTTGATAATTTTAATGTAAACAAACATTTTCTACATTTCTCTGTATTGCAAAAACGTACATGTGGGGCATTGATTCCAGTTATGTGTTCAGGTAAAAGTTGGTAGTGAATTATTCTTGGTGATGGTTTACTTATGAACAGTAAAGACTGATTAGAGTACCATAAACCCTTGTTTGGGTAGTACCAAGAAAGATTATGATTGAGGTCGGGGAGGCATTATCAGACAGTAATGTGCAACAGTGTGTGTGTGTGTGTGTGTGTGTGTGTGTGTGTGTGTAAATGTTTAAATTGCTTAGGATACTGCAGTGAGACTCGGAAGATGCATTTATTGCATGTTTGAGAATTTTGCTCGAAGTTGCTGCAAGTAGAGTGGATTGATTTTTCCTGCATGTTTCCCATGGCTGTTATTACATATAGTACCTTGGAAAGAAGTAGAGCTTTAGCCAGTTTTTCTTGCAGAAGGTAGAAGACTGTGCCCTAGGTGGAAGAGAAGAACAATTTTGTCTGTTTTATTTTTTTAACTTTTTCATTCTAATATATTTTAACAGTTGTAAATGACTTTTAGACAATCGTATAATAGGAATTTGCTTAACATCTAAGGCAGTGGTAAACAGCATTTCAAAGCTCATGCTGTGGGACTTAAATGCAAAGTTTAATGCAGTGAAACACTGTCTGCAAAGTCTGATGCAGTAGGAAATTGCACCTAGTACCTTATACAATGGGAGAGTGCTGATCTAGTCTGATGTGATACAAACCTCAAGATGTATCCAGAGTTTGATGAAATGTCTGATGTGGTACAACCTCAAGTTGTATCCAGAGCTTGATGAAACAGGAGGTTTTGTCTAGAGGGAACGTGCTTTGAGTCTGTAAAACTAAAAGGTTACAGTCAGGGTTTACTGCAGTGTTACCTTACATAGTCACTTAAGGGAATGAGATACCGTAACAAAAAATTTATGAGTGGGGGGTGCTTGCATTTAGAGCGAGATGCAGTTGGAAGTCAAAGTCTCTGTGACAGTAAACATTTAGGTATGACATCTGATGTGTTGGGAAAGTAAATACGATTTAATGATATGTGAGGAAGTGCATCAGCAGTCTGTAGCTTTCATTTATATTCTTATGCGCTGGTGTTAAGGTAAGTCTAATGCAGCAGTAAGATGTCTAAGGCTAATTTACTTGAAATGGCATCTCAAAGAGTGATGCAGCATGAAACTATAACAGTAATTAATGTGTGACACAGTGAAAACTTTTATAAAAATGCCATAGAATGAGTGTTTTATATTTCAAAGTTTGCAGTTTTGAAGATTATCGAACATATGTCATCAGTACAGAGACAAAATGTGGTTGAAACTAAAAAAAATAAAATTAGGGCAGGCTGGTTCCCCTTGAACCCTTTATCCTTATGCATGAATTTGCCTTACATAAATTAAGAAGATTAATGGGCCACCAAAGATACCAGTACTATTTTTAGCAGAGCCGATGCTCAGTATCAGTACACATGTTCGATATACCTCAGAATTGCTCACAATCTGGTGCAGTAAGAAACCGCAAAGAAAGTCTAATTCTGTGAAAGACTGCATCCAAAGTAAGATGCTGTAGGTGTTTGCATGTAGACTTTAATGCAGTGGGGTGTACAACCAGTGTGTGATACGGGGTAATTTGTAACCAAAATCTCAAGCACTGGGTGAGTGCTTTACAGCCTGCTCCAGTGGAGTGTTGAAATCAGATTTTAATATCATAGGAGGCTGCATCCACACTTTGACACAATGACGATCTATAGATAAATGCCCAGCATCTGATGGCCTCCCCCAAAGATCCAATACACTGGAAAGTGCATCCTGAGTCTGATGCTCTGAGCATTTGCATTTAGATCCAGATCTACAGCTGCAGTAGTTATGTGTCCTGTTTTGGGTGAAAAAAAGACATTGCCGACATGAACCTGTGTTTTAAATTGACTGCTACAGGGGATGACGCCATTTATGTATGCCTGTGTTCGTGGAGATGAAGCCATGGTACAGATGCTTCTGGATGCTGGAGCTGATCCAAACGTGGAGGTAAGAATCATTAGTCCCTTACTGGAGTTTATGCTGATCTTACTGCTTTGCAAGAAGTGCATTCTAGGCCTCCAAGAGCATGTAGCAAAATATAAAGTATAGCTGTGCAAAGGATACTAAAATATGTGCTGGTCTTCTACGCCTTGGCTGTCTCTTTTAGCAGCATGGTTTGTTACTGCAATACCTGACCACATTCATGGCAGTATTTAGCGGTACCTGTTTGTCATAACTGGAATGCTCTGCGCTGCTACCTGACTACTGCACTGTTTATTCAGGCTGCTTTTCCCTCCTGGCTACATCCCAGTTCATGACCAGGATAGCTGTGTGATGACAGTTCAGCTAATCTTGTACCGAAGTGCACAGCTGGCGCTGATTTCTAACGTTTCAGAGCATGCTTTGGACCTGAAAGCGACACGCTTTCTTTGACAGGCCTTGCTTTTGCTGCTTTTCCATCTTTGTCTGTTTTTAGTACATTATGTGGTCATTAATAGAATTTCATTATCTGTTTTAGTGTATTATGTGGTTATTAATTTAATTTCATATTGCTTGGAAGTAAAGATCATTTTACACAGACTATGACATTTCTTTGTTGAATTCTAATTTCCCAAAACAAAATGTTTTATGAATGTAAGCATGTTTATCAAAATGTTTTTCAATTTACCAAAACTAAAAATTATAAGAGGGTGACCTCCCCTCCCACCCACTGTACACACGTATGCTTCTATCATGTCAACATTATACTATGTAGCCATGATAATTGTGCATGACATTTAATTCTGGTTAAAGAAACCATAGTGATGTGTAGTATAGTAACTGAGGTAAAAAACAGAACACATGCCTTAGAATGAAATCTCTCAAAAGTGCTCTTAGAAAAAAAAAAAAAATATATATATATATATATATATGGGTTCATGTCAGTACATCGACAGGTGAGAAGATCGACATCCACTTCTCCGACACGAAAACACCGACACATGAAATAATCGAAACTGCAAATCACAGACATTTAACAGGTAACAGGTTTAAATTTCGCTAATCATGCCTACCATGTTTTAGTAAGTGTGGCAGTGTTTTGCTTGTGTTACGATCATTGTATTACTTAGTCCTTGTCTGTCGGAGGAGGGAATGTCCGTGATTTGCAGTTTCGATTATTTCATGTGTCGGTGTTTTCGTGTCGGAGAATTGGATGTCGATCTTCTCACTTGTCGATGTACTGACATGAACCCATATATATATATATATATATATATATATATATATATATATATATAATATGATTTTGATTAGTATTTTCTCCCTTTCATCCCCTTCATCTGTATGGCTTAAGCATCCTCCAAGACCTTAAAAAAATCTTTTTGTACTTTTATAACACTAAAACACATAAGTCTCAAATCCATGAGACCTTTGAGTGCTAAAAAAAATTTGCATATTATGTATCTAGAAATGAAAAGTTGCGGTTGTTTTCATAGTTAGTCAAAAATCTCGCATACTTTGTTTCCAATAAATGATTTTTAATGACATTTATTCCAAATGTGAATGTAAAATAGTAAACAACTCCAAGTTTGTAAGACACTGGTACTTATAGTAATACCTCTAAACAGATGGAATATGTAACCCGTTCCATATCTATGTACTTCGCACTTTGGTCTGCTCACACATTTTTCAGTCTCATTACACGAAAATCCTAATACCAAGCTGTGCATAGACATCTGCACCTAGTTATTCACAAAGTAGGTCTAAACTGCTTTGAGGGACCACTTAAACCTCAGAGAGAGTCGCACTGAAAATGACCCCATACATACTTACGGAGCATGCCTCTGTGCTCTTCATTTAATGATGTTATTAATCATGCAGTTATTAAAGCAGGAGGAACCAACAATGCTGAATGAAAAATTTGATTCCTGACTCATTTGTAAACACTGCAGCCGGAATATCTGTAAATGCCTTTGGAATCCAGGAAGTCTCCTTTTGTTTTTTTTTTTTTTTTTTTTTTTTTTTGTTTTTTTTTTTTTTAAATATATTTGTTGTTCTTTTAAAATCAGACACTCTAAATTGGCCCTAGGTGCATGTGTGTGTGCCTTCTGTGGAAGGTTGGGTGCCGGGCTGGCAACACGACACCGTAAAATTCCAGCGCCAATCATGAGTGGACAGGTGATCCACTGTGGCGACCCCTAAAAGCTGAAAGAAGAAGAAGAAAGTTCTTTTAAAATCATCAGTGGATATGGTAGTCTGTGTCTATTTTTAGCTTAAATTTTATTAGTGAGTTAAGTAAATAAATAAAGATTCGAACAACCAAATCTTTCCCAGAAATCTTCTTGGTGTATGATGAATTGATGGAGTTAAGATGTGTTGTAAAAAGTCTAGGCAGAAACAGGATATATCAACATCTAAATAAAGAATGAAAAATAACCATACTAAAAATAAAGTCATAAATATATTTCTTAAGACTCCTACAGAAACATATCAGACCAAACACAGGAATATAAAAAATTGGCATGTCCCTCGCAGTTAAAGTAACATTGTAGTATTAAATGACATTCTCCCCTCTTTCATGTCTCTACCTTACCCAGAATGTATTACGTACACTGCCACTGTTCACTAAGGGTCACACTGTGCATCCACATGAACAAGGACTAGAGAGCTGCTCCCTGCCTGGCTGCTGACAGCAAATGGCTTCTGTATACCTTTGTAGCACCATCTCAGCAGCACTGTAAAGTGTGAAGATGCGTACAACATCAGACACCATATTATTTTGTTACTGCTTCTGTGATTCATTCAGTCCAGGCTTAGCTATTTCTGCTTTGGTCAGTCAAAGCTCAGAATTAGTTGCATTTATGTAGTATACACAACTTGTCTACCTAGCTGTCGTATAGTTAAAGTAATAACAATACCTCCAACTCCAAACCACAAATGTAACCAGTGAAAAAACATTCACAGCAACTGGTAAAATCCAAAAAGCTTTATTGTACCACATAATGGTCGAGCGCTTTCTTCCCTACTGAAGGGACTTCATCAGAACAGTTTCAGTTTTGCAACCCAGCCCTTTACCCTTTTCACTGGTTCCATATTTAAAGTTATGTTCCAGTGAGGGTAGCTACCACTGCCCATGTATGACACAGGTATACACACTTCACTTATCCTATAAAGCTTTGGCTAATTTGAATTATGGGGGTCTAATTCAGTAATAAGAGACAGCAGCAAGGCTGGTGCAGTCTCCAATGATAGTGTTTGGGTCTGAGTGATAATAGCCTTTCTACAAAGGCTCTGGGACACACTTGGGCATTACCATGGACAGAGGCTACCATTTGGTTCATCCTTTTTTTCCTTTTAGCCCTTCATCCTATTGACAGCGGCTACCATTTTGTTCATCCCTTTTTTCCTTTTAGCCCTTCATCCTGTTACTTATACCAGTAATTAATTAACTACTGGCATCAGTATAGCTAGTGTACTTTTCTAGCTAAGACAGTCTGTCATGACATACCTGCCATTAGCCATTATTAAGTAAGATTAGGTATTACTGTAACTGAGCTACCTGCAGACTGCGTCTTCTATTTCTGACATTTCCTACAGTCACATTTTACATGAGAAAGGCTGGTTCTGCCTGTATTTCCACTTAAACTTTTCATCAGGTATGGGCTGTGATACATTTAATCAAAATTCCATACCAGGAGTCATGTTTCTAGTTGGTCTGTCTATAAAATAGTCCTTTGCTACTGCAAAGGTAACCTCTGCAGTGGCAAGAAGATGGATGAGAAACCCTGGTTTGTTCCTCCCACAGAACCTGTGCTGAGAGATGCCATTTATGCAGCATGTAAGCATCTGGATTCAGATTCCTGTGCTCCTAAGCAGGCAGTTGCTTTCTAAAGAAGTCCATCATATTGTGCTATGTGGAAGAGGTATGTTTTACTGACTCATTCAGTAAATTTTCAGACCATGAGTCTGTCTTTGTTTTTTGCTTCACATGGTATACATTTATTTTTTATACTCCCCCATGTTCTACTATGAGTTTCACCTGATATTGATATAAATACCTTCATGGCCTTAATATTTCTCCTTATGCCATTTGACCCATAAGCACTGTCTTGGAACTCAGCTACAAAATAGCCGTGTAGTACCCTCTTCTGAGTAATTGCCTGACACAACTCACTCAAGACACACGTGCACAAAATGCTGTGATATCATGTGTCTGTGACAGATTTCTGTAGTGATGCTGTCTGCACTTGTTGAGATGTTAGCCTTTCCTTTTGAGTATACCCACTCGAATGGCAACTCGGGACCTAGATAGTAACTTGTATGCAGTCTCATGCAGTAAGCATGCACGGTGGTACTTCTGGAGGGGGACAGGAAATGTTGCATGCGCAGCCATGTTCTGCAGCATGCAGCTGAGGACTGCATCCCATACCTGCATGTGGATACCTATGAGATATTCACAGTATCACCACTGAGTTACTGAAACATTTCATTCACCAAGATGTAGAAGCCGTTGACTATAATTCTGGCAGGATAATCCACATAAGCTGTCCTGTATTGCATTTGTATAATGTATCTCATATGTGGTATAGGAGTAGCTGTCTCAACTCTGATGGGATTCAAAATTCCTAATGCATTAGAACAGAACAACAGCATTTTTCTGAGTGGATTGCTGTGTGCCTGTTGGGCATACATGCTGATGTATACAGCTTTCCATCTCATTAATACTGTAATTACAGTAAACATGATGCTTTTCATCCAGTTTTCATTCTATTGTGTATGCTTCCAACAGTTTTTCACATATTTCTCCTTCTGTCTATCTTTCATATTGTCTTTGAATATGATCATGATTAGGCCATGGCACTTTGCTTACCAAAAAACATAATTCGCATTATCATTGCACTGGTTGCCTTAAACAGTATATCTTTGGCGATACTACCTTGCATTAGTAGTTTTTATGAATTGCAGAAGAGTATATTCCTAATGCAGGCCAGGGCATCCTTATGCCTAATGCAGCTTATTCATGAATGCCATTCAGTACTCTAACCTGGTTATTCCAGTGCAAGGTAACAGGGAAGCTGAAGCCTTCCCTGGCACTCAACAGATGCAAGCTGGGAAACTAATCCTGAATGGAGTGCCAACCCCTCACAGGACGGAAACACAGGTACTGCCAGTTTGAAGGAATGGCACTTTACCCACAACCTGATTTTAGGATATGGCAGAAAACTGGAGCGTCTGACAAAAAAACGACACAGAGCATGGATGTGCATTTTGAAACAAAAGCACCAATAACTGCACCACTGTGCCTGCCCCAGTGCTTTTCTCTGCCTCCCAGGTTAATATTTCACATAAATATGCATTCAGTCTCTTTGAGATATGAATTGTATGTGATTTGTGGTGTATTCTGTGGGTTTACTGTGTCGAACTCTAACCTTGGATCATTGTTTAACATTTATACTAATCACAAAACTCTAATCCTAACAATAACTTTAATAAAATGCACTGTAGATACAGCTCTAACTTTTACCTTAATCCTAACCTTAAACCTAACCAGAACCTAATTCTAACCTAATCATAACCCTAACATTTATACTAGCACTAAATCTCTAGCCTTATTAATAAAATTAGCCCTAAGCCTAAAACCAATCCTAACCATAAACCTAAACCTAATTCACACCTAAAGCTAACCCTAAACATGAATGGAACCCTGATGTTTATCAGTACCCCAAAATCCTATAGTTAACCCAACCAATAGCTTGAACATAACCATAACATAGCTGACTCCTATAGGTAGCATGGTTGTGATATTCAGCCATATGGCATTTCACGCAAACTAACGTTCATTCACAAAAGCATGTTTATCAAACTGGTATTCAAAAAAGTGATTTGCAACCAAACAGATTCAGAAAACATCTTTCAAATGAATATCATTCAGTTAATATGTATTACCTTTAATGTATTTGTGGTTCAGACTCAGATTATTTCAGGAAACTCTGCAGTGTCCAAAATGTCAGATTTTATATGCTGTCTTGGAGAAGTCAAAAATACAATAGTCTGAACACAAACAAATCAGTCCTACATGTAGTGAGCAGTATCAGGCAAGCACCTGCTACCTACGCAGACATTATAATCAAGGAAATGTGATAGAAGCAGAGTTGTAATGAGCAATTTACTACAAGCTGTCAAAACATAAGGCTGTGCAGTGACCCATAAATTACTGCCACAGTGCAACAGAAGGCATCTGGAACAATAACTTTCCTAGTGCTACAGTAAGCATTCAGTCTTCCAGAATAAAATAGCATATCAGTGGTAACAGATATTCTCACAGTCTCAACAGAAGCATGCATCTACCACTCAGCTTCTTATGGCAGTAAAGGTCTTTAAGCCTGTATTGAGAAGGACACTATCGCAAGCACAGCAATACATCAATGGTTAAGATTTTTCCCTCTCAGTAAGTGAAGCCAGGGTTCAGTGCTGACTTCTGGTTATTCTCTGTGTAGAATATGTATGTTCTCCCCATATCTACATATATATTTTTAGGAAGAGCGTTTCAGTTTCCTTGTACTTCTCCAAAAGCTGGTGGTTGAATTCACTACATTAAACTTTGTACATTTCCTTGTTCCCATGCTCACAGCTGATAAGAATCCACACTGGTGGTGCAGTTCATTCCCTCAGTTGTCAAATAAATAAATAAATCAGAGCTTATTATCAATACTACTGACTGGGAACTGATTACACAAAAGAAATCACAAACTAGAGCAAGAGGTAAAGGTTAACTGCATAAAGCCAGAATGCCGAATTACAAACTGCATGAAGATTCTGAAGGCACACTCAGGGGTATTGTTTGACAAATATGTTACAGTCCACCCTCAAAGGCAAATTGAAAAAAAATCTTAGAAATAAGTGTAAATCACACCCTGTAAAGAAATATCTAGGATCAGTCTGAGACTTATTAAAATTATATTTAAATTGTCAGGGTTTGCTGCAGTCTGGATGACAGACTGGTGCTGCTCTCTTAGTCTGACCTATTCCAAAGAAGCAGTGTGCTTCAGTCCCACACACTAATGTTACACTTGGGTCACTTGTCCGTTAGTGTCCTAAAGCTACACTTATTGCAAATGTACTCTATCACATGGCAGTTTTTTCAACAAACCAGTAAATGGAAATGTCAGACATGCCTTTGACGCTTGTCTCTTTTGGTGAAAGGGAAGGAAAAGGTATTGTATTGCCATTGTAAAAAAGCATCAGTGGCGTGTAACACTGGCCAACTGCTATGTGTGCATACAAGTGATGTACAGAGTTAATGCTAATCGTATTCTAAATTATTCTAACTTTCTTTAGAATTCATTCCTTACATCTTTTTGACGAGGAAGTATGAGAAACAAGTCTGACTTTCTAGTATACTGCACTACTTGCTTTAGTCACACATATCATCTTAACTCCACTCACATCATATTATCCCAGGATAGACTAACTCCACTCACACCGTGTTATCCCAGGATAAACTAACTTGGGTCTATATTAAATCACCGATCACTTAAAAAAGCGAACGGTGATTAATCGACCCTATGTAAGCGAAAGCTTACAATTTCAAACTGTCAGAACAGCGATTTTTTTTTTTAGGGAAAAAGATTGCTGTTCCAACAACTTTTGTTGTATCTTTCGGCTTTTCCCGGTTAGGGGTCGCCACAGCGGAACTCCGGTCCGCTAATGATTGGTAGTTGATTTTTACATGCCGAGTTACCAGCTCTGACGCACAACCTTCAATGAAGATACGCCCATTCACTCATGTCTCCACGCAGAAGACGCTCTAGCTGAGAATCGAACCGGACAGCGTTTTATTGAGAGGCGACAACGCTACCGCAGCACCATCATTCCAACAACAATTAAAAAAAAAATACTTTAAACATTACATAAAGTGGGGGGCTTTGCCCCCCACAACCCCCCTACTTAAATATACCAACTCCGAGACTGCACTACAGTGCCGAAAATGGCAAAGTAACGAGCGTTAGCAAATTCTTTCCCAGGGAAAGAATTCACTTAAAAGCCGCTTTGATATTTTGCCGTTTCAGGCTTTTGAGTTCGTCCAAGACGCATTCGAAAGAATGCGTCTTCGGTCTTCTAATAGGGAACTACTAACTCCACTCACACCATATTATCCCAGGATAAACTAACTCCACTCACTCCATATTATCCCAGGATAAACTAACTCCACTCACACCATTTTATCCCAAGATAAACTAACTCCACTCACACCATATTATCCCAGGATAAACTAACTCCACTCACTATATTTATCCCAGGATAAACTAATTCCACTCACACCATTTTATCCCAGGATAAACTAACTCCACTCACACCATATTATCCTAGGATATCCTAACTCCTGTTATGGCATTATGATGGGTCATGCAGTAAAAAAATGCCTCTCACCTTAGTCACTACTTCAGACCTGTTCTATGAGTGGATGGTCAAAAACAATATTGTAACTTTTCCACTCAGAAAATGCTACTAATTCTTTGCTGCTGGAATCAGAATTATTTAGCTGGATCTGGTTTACTCTTAAATGGGTACCCTTACCTTCTTTGGCTCAGGTTCCAAGAATCTAAATATTCACCAGCAAATTCATGTATTGCATGTTGTCGCTTATTCCATATTAAAATAATGCAGCCACATGCTTTTAACCGTTTTTAATCCGACACTGTAGCCAACAAGATGAAGTTGCACAGCATTCTTGTGGGACAAACACACAGAAGTGAGCAAGATGCAAACATTTAAAAGGCAAGCTTCCACACAATTGCCATCTGAATAATAAAATAACTGCCAGCAGTTCAGTTGCTTGATTCCCAGCTGTGTGAATCAGTGTATTTGTCAATTGCACTGGAAATTACCACTGCTATAAGTGGGCTACTACAATGCAGATTTCATCTTACCTCCTTTTTACAGTAACTCCAGTGCTGATTAAAATACTTACAGGGGTGCTCATGGTGCATTCACTTTAAGGACGATGTAGGGAGTTTTTTTTCTCCCACTTAGGATAACAAGTTCATTAAATGAATTAAATTTTAACTGAGATTTTGTGTAGCTGACACAGTTCCACAATCAGATGACAGTCATTATTTTGTAGACTGGAAGTGATGTCACTACATTAGCAAGAGTTAATGTGCTTCATAATTGGTCAGGATACCTAATAATTCTAGAACTAGCAAAGAACTAAATGCTCTAAGGATGATTTTTTTGTCTCTGTTTCTACTACCATATTCTTCATCTCTGAGCAATCATTTATCCATTCCAAAATTTCTCTGAGATGCACCTGAGTTGGAAAGAGGCATTACTGCCTGGTGTGCCTTGTTCATTTAATAAAATGACTATATGGTATGCTGAGATTACCTGTAATAAAATTTGCCAGGCAAGTTGTGCAAGCATGCTGTTTCTGTCCATGAGTGGAATGGTGTAGCAGCATTCCCATCATAACAAAAATCAGCAAATATAAATACATATACCAGGATCTGCCTCGACATGCAGGATGTGCCTCAACAGGCCATGTGCCAGTCCTCATTCTTTGTGGACATTTGCTGTCACTGAATTCATACTTTTGTATAATAATTATATACGTTGTGTTCTTGACCTTTGTACCTTTAACACGTATGACGCTTTGTCGATAAATGATAAGGTAACCTCAATCCTATGTTGTGCCATATACAACGAGCAGCATTGTTATCTTTTCAGTCATATTTGCAGATAATTTGTGGAGACCGCAAGGTATGGACAGAAGAATATAATGATATTACAGAAAAATGTAATATTAAAGTAAGTTCTACTCTGGCATTGTTACAGAAAACAATATCTGTAGCAAAATGCTGTAATTATATTACTCTGCAAATGTGCAGCATGTCTTGCAGTGACTGGTTAGTATGTGTTTTTGTACTGTTTCTTCCACTTGTTATGACCAAAGTCCTAGAGGGTGTGCACCTCAGTGTAGTGTGGAAACCTGTCTTTGTGGCTTCACTTTTGTCTGGCCCCTTCACTGATCTCAGGATGAATGATCCATTATGATCCACTCATTCTAGCACTATTGCAGGTGATAGGTAACCATAATTCCAGGAATATGAGGTGAGTTTCATCCATTATGTGCCCTAGTTGCTATTTCTTTTTCCAGACTAATAACTGCAAATGCATATTTACCCAAGGATAGGTCCTGAGCTCCAAGATTTAGGCACAGAGTATGTTTTTTGCTGGCAGATGTAGTCATTCTAAGTTTAGATTTACCTTTGTTCTTACTAAAGTTAGACCTAGTTATTTGCACATAACAAGGTTTATACAAATATTTCTAACAGCTTTGCAAAAATGGTATTTGTGGATACATAACTGTATGGAATAAGAAAGTGCTTCTTTTTCTAGTTATGATCTTTGGATTTTCTAGACTAACACTATTGTCTTTAATAGATTGTCAGTCCAAGTCCACTTTAGATATGCATATTACTTTATGTACCTCCAAAGACAATGACTCTTTTCTTTCTGTTTTTTGTTATGAGAACTGCTGTTGCTCTCCTACAAAATCCCACGTTGCCCTCCTCCTCACAGAAGACAAGCCAGTGTTCTGCCATTCACGCCAACTTCTTCTTACCAGACCCTTAACACCAAGATCAGTACCAGAACCTAGGTCAATGGTGCTGAGATTGGACTGTTTGCTATGGTGCCATAAAGCTATCATGAGAATGTGTTTGAAATTATAGTGCATTTCAATCAAAACATTATAATATGCAGAAGGCTGTTCAAGTGTCACATATAAAATGAAATACGATACTGATATTCTTGAGAGACATTTTCTTGTTCATAAATACAGCACTGAAGATATGGATGTACACATCTAGCAGTGACTTAATCAGAATCACGTGTTCATATCCAAGCAAACACGTACACTTCTTAGAGGGCCTGTTTTAATAATTTATAGAGTTGACATGTTTCATGACCCCTTCCTGCCATTGGATTACCTAACATTCCATTCCATAGATTCAAACCTTTGTTTGCTTGCAGGTACTTAAGTATTCAGGTTGCGATGTGCAGAAACACAATCAACATGTACACTTTTGTTTTATTTAAATAGCAGATGTAGAGAAAAAAGTGAAATAAAACCAGAAGCCATGTATTTACAGAGGAAGATGCCAAAGCAAGTACATTTATATTCCTAACTGAGAAAGTAGAAATAAATACATGCATAATCTAAACAAATATCATTACTGTTAAAGATTTTGTAGAGAACTTTGAATGTTCAACAAAAAGCAGTCATTGAAACTAGTTTGTGCCATAAAATTGTACAAAAGTATCATTTCATGTATGTTGTCAGTGTTCTTACATTGTCTTCTAATCATCTTTGTCACATGTTTTAACGTATGATGTATTTGTGTCTGATTACATATGACTCTGCCTGATCCTATGCTTTTTATCTTAAATATACTAATAAACTTTACTGCTTCCAGGTGCCTAACACAATCCCCAAGTATCCATCCATCCATCCGGAGACTCGGCATTGGACAGCACTCACTTTCGCTGTGTTGCAGGGTCATGTGCCAGTTGTTCAGGTGATAAATTGGTATTTCCTATAGGCATTTGTTTTAGAACATCAGAGTAATTTTTAGCACATTGAAATATGTATCATTATATGAGGTGTACCACTTTATAGTATGAGGTGTTGAATTACACAGTAAAAAGCACAGAAATGAACTAAATTAAGTTAGATATACCTGTTTAAAGTATGCTGTAGAATATGAGTTATGCTGTACTATAACAAGTACATTGATCTGCAGTATTATTTGCATACTTGTTTGTTTATCGGTTGATTTTTGTTAGCATTGCATAGCTTAGATACTGTAGCTCCATTTTCAGGTGTATACTGGGTATATTCAGTGGCATGCAGATTTTACAGTGTACTGTGACAATGAAACTGCAGAGGTTTCAGTGTTTTGATGTGACAGGCAAATATACAATGGCACTATTTTTAAAAAAGAACAGTAAATATGGTACAGTACAAGCATTCACTCTGAGAGTTTGGCACAGTTCCTGGGGTATGCATGCAATCAACAGCAGTATGATCTAACTACATTAATTCTGCCAAGAGAATATGTAGAAATAGTAGATTTGGTAAGTGTTATTGTGTGTAAGTGATTGTTGGGGATGATGATTAATCCGCATTTGCTTAGAGTAGGAAGGGAAGGACACAAAGCACTGAGGTGAATAAATGAATGAATAAATAACAATCACTAAGCTTCATAGTAGGAGACATAGTTCTGTATGAGATACAGCAGTGTGCTGTATATACTCAATCAGATCAGCATGTGCTATGCAATAAGTGTAGTCTGAGATACGGCAATGTACTTTGTAAGATATAACGATGTGCAATATAAAACAGGAATAGTATACGGTACAACAATGTACTAAATGAAGTATGCCATTATACATTATAACTGTAGAATGGGAAACAATATTATTATGATATAGGATGTATGAAACAGCAGTAGCATGATGTACTACAGTATACTATACATGGTATGTAATTGTGTTGCAGGAAAATTCATAGTGTGACAGTCAACAGTATAGCCACATGCAACAAGAAGTACAAATTGTATGATGTGTAAAAGTGTGCCATAATTATGTGTAAGTGTTGTATAAGGTAGAGCAATATGTTGTATAATGTATATCAATGTACAGTTATGTGTAGCTTTGGGTAAAGCGCTTTGCTGTAAGGAGTAGCCATACGCAGAAGTCTTCATTATAAGGCATGTAGATGTGCAGTATGGATATGAGTAACATGGCTTACAGATGTATGCTGTAAAAGGTATATATTACTATGCAATATAAATTAGCAATGTCAGATTTAGTGTTTCACCCATATTGCACTGAATTGTTTGCAGTTTCAAGGAGTATAGTTATCTTTCTTAATGCTACTACAGGAATTCATGCTGTATAATAATCTCAATATGCAGTAAGAAATATGAGTATGATATTAGTCAATAGTGTAAGTTATGAGTAATAAAGAGGTACAGCAAAATGCCATGTAAAGTGTGTCACTGTGCGGTATACAATGCAACTAGTATAATGTACAGCAGAGTTCTAATTGATGTATGTCAGGGAGCAGGAGTGTAGCCAGAGATTTACAGTGTGCACGCAAACCTAATGTAGCTGCCCCACTACCCACTTGTCAGTTTAAAAATGTACTCAGCCCTAAAAAAGCTACCCCCAGATACATGGGAAGAAGCACGCTATTTTCAACTGTTACAATTTATGTCCATAAAATGTTAGTTTTAAAGGTGTATTCCTTTTGCACAATAATTCTTTGTGTACTGCTGTACTGTGAATATTCATTTACACAGTTCTAAACATTCTGTGCTTTTTGAGTGTTGACATTTGTAAGAGATGTTCAAGAGAAAATGTACTCTTTTCAGTACACTGAGTATGCCTAGCTACACCGTTGTCAAGAAGCAGTATAAAATAGGAGTAGTAGGGGGTACAGGAGAATCCTGTATATCATATACCGTATGTTACAGTGCAGTATAATATACGAGTAGTATATATATATATATATATATATATATATATATATATATATATATATATATATATATATACAGCAGAGTGCTGTTTGGTGTTAGTGCACAGCGTAAAAGAGACATAGTAAAAGGTATAGCAGAGTACTGTGTAATGTATATCACTGATGGTGTAAAATGTCAGTTGTATGGTGTTTATTAGAGCATTGCATGATATATATCAGTAAGCATTAAAAGATCTTTGCAGTAAAAGGTATGAGTATACTGTCTAATGTGTATCATGGTGCAGTATAAAGTACAAGTAATGTAATTTACAGTATGTAACAATATAAAGTTTATCAGAGAGCAGTATAAAATGTGAGTAGTTAGAAGTTCAATAACATGCTGTAGGTTATTAATGACTAGTATACAATGTGTGTAGTAAGAAGTACAGAAGGATGCTGTATAACATACATCATTCTGGAGGTAGTATGATATACAACAGAGTGTTGCATGATGTGTGTGAGTGAGTAGTATACAATGTGAGTAGTTAAAGATACAATAGATGTGTGTGCACTGTGTGCCACTGTGCAGTATAAAATATGAGTAGTAAAAGGTACAACAGAATGCTGTATATTGTGTGCCACTGTACAGTATAAAATATGAGTAGTAAAAGGTTCAACAGAATGGTGTATATTGTGTGCCACTGTGCAGTATAAAATATGAGTAGTAAAAGATACAGCAGAATGGTATATATTGTGTGCCACTGTGCAGTATAAAATATGAGTAGTGAAAGATACCGCAGAATGGTGTATATTGTGTGCCACTGTGTAGTATAAAACTTGAGTAGTAAAAGATACAACAGAATTCTGTATACTGTGTGCCACTTTGCATTATAAAATGTGAGTAGTAAACGATACAGTAGAATGGTGTGTAGTGTGTGCCACTGTACAGTATAAAATATGAGTAGTAAAAGATACAACAGAATCACACTATTTATAAATATGAGTACAGATAGTATGCTGTATGACAGACAGTGCAATGTATGATACAGAGCCATGCAGCCCAGGACACTTGATGTAGTAATGTACAGAAATCTCCATCATACACTGTTAAGTGCAACAGTATAATGTATGATGCTGCAATTACTGTAGAAAAATAGGGTGCTCAGTAGCACCCTATTCCTGTACAAGAATAGGGTGCTACTGGGCGTAGAATTAAATGTAGTAGTATTCCACACAGTACAGCAGAGATTAGTACGAGGTACATGATATGCAAGTGTACCGGGTGTTGTGGAGGTGTGCTGTATAAAGTCCGGTTGTGTACAGTCTAGTTTAACATAACATGTAGTATTGCATACTCCTATGCAAAGTATGAAATAAAGCATTTATGAAATATGACAAAAATATGACACCCCTTTCTAAGCTACTCGAAAGGTGTATTCATCTCCATGTCATGAAATTCTTACTAACAAATAACCTTCACTCAAACACTCAGCATGCATTTTGCCCATTGCATAGTACCACTGCAGCTCTCTTATCCTTCACTAATACTATAAACCATCACAGGAATAACAACAACTGTGAATCTGTCATCTTTCTTGACCTATCAACAGCTTTTGATATGGTCTCCCTTTCCAAACTAATAGAGGTACTAACTGAACTATCTTACCATCTGCCACAGCTTAGTTTAATAACTATTTATATGGCCATCAACAATCTGTTCTATGGCAAGGTTACCTATTTCCATGCCTTCCTTTATCCATTGGTGTCCCCCAAGGATATATCTTGGGCCCTCTCCTTTTATCCCTCTTTACTAATAATCTACACACAGCTACTTCACATGGTTCTATAATACAGTATGCAGATGATTCAACACTTATCTGTGCTGCCACTTCTCTATCAACTCTTCTTTCTCAAACACAGGAATCTTTGACTTCTGTTGAAACATGGTTAGCCAATGCCCATCTAATCCTGAAGCCAAACAAAACTAAATTATTACCCTTCCAACCTAACAAGACCTCTGTCTCATGCCCACATAATAGCCAAAGACAATTCTGTCATCTTCCCGACAACCCATACAAAGCTTCTTGGAGTGGGAATACACAATAACCTAAAATTTGACTTACATGTCTCCCTAACAATAAAAAAGTCCATAAGAAACTTGGAAGTCTATATAGGCATAAAAGGTTGCTGAACACAATGGCCAAAATTATATTAGCACAAATCCATCTGCTCTCCACTCTATTATATGCCTCTCCAATTTGAACCAATCTTAAGAAAACTGACTTATCTAAACTAGAAGCATGTTATAATAAAATTGCTAAGTTTGCATCTGACTGCCCATATAGAGCACATCATTGTACAGCTTTAAGGATACTAGACTGGCTTGAACTTCCCAACATTATTCTTGACAACCAACTCACTCTAACTCACAAAATTATAACACAACCAACCAGAACCCCTGCACTATAAAATATCATCCTTCCTAACAGTTCCAGAAGACCACTTCACTCTAACAATAAAAACTTACTCACCGTCTCCAAGGCCAACAACACTGCAGGAGAATCTGTTTTCCAGCTATATAACTCATATATGGAACTCCCTTCCTAACTCCATTCTCTCAATCTTGTCCACTAACCACTTTAAGCCATCACTTAAACCTTATCTGAAAAATAAGGGGCTATTTTCCTGTACTAACCCCTTATGAATGTTCAGTATACCCCAACCACATCCAACTTCTTCCCCTGTGTTTAATCTTTTATTCCTACCGGCCTATCTTAACGTTATATGTTGACATAAGTCATACTTTAAAAATAGTACTAGCTAAGTTCAAAGCCTAGGTTTGTTGTCATGATGTAACAAATTTGTATTTTCTTATGTATACTACATTTTGTTTACCTTATACTTTATTGATTATTGTAATTCATGCATTAAAATTTACTGTTACTTGGGGAGCTTTTCTCCCCGTGCCTCCGCTGAAAAACGACCTGTTTCCAGTCAGACTTTCCCGGTAAACAAATGTTAAATAAATAAATGTTCTACACTAAAAAGTGAAAATACCAGTGTATAATCTGTCACAAAACAGCCCACATGGAAAGTTGCTGAAGCATTTTTTACAGAGTGGGGAGATTCACCACCATACCATTGCTACCTTTATATATTAACTCCAAGGTCAAAGCACCTTGGAGTGAGGGGAATTCCACATGCTTCAGCAGTTCCAGAATTAGTATTAATGAAAATACTCACACATTAGTGTTTATAGTTTTCAGTGTCAAAAGCTTGTGTGTTGAAGTGGTGCCGTTTTCTTGGTGTACCAGTATAATAGTGTTACACTAATGTAATGCATAGGATGTAGAGTTTTAATTGTGTAGCAGAGCATGGTGTAGCATATCCTAGTATACAGTATGTGGTAAAGCAGTGTACACATGAAATAAGATGTTACATGACTCAAGTAAAGTTTTATGGAATGCTACAGTACAATACAGTATAGGACATTTGGTATACCAGTGTACAGTCTGATCTCTTTTATTGTACTGCATGTTTTGTCGCACTCCATGCTTTAAAGCGCTGCAGTACACTTAACAAAGTCACTTGCACTCTTAAGCAACATGGTTGTTTGCTGTGGAACAGATGGTCAAAAGTAAAAATATATGGAGAGAATTTCTTATTTGCTTCACTAACTCCATAGTTAAAGTTCCATTTAGAAAAGGTATTTGACTATTTGTCACTAAACAAACAATGCCATATTTGGGTTGTTTACATTCCTGAGAATATGCTATGTTTCTGCGCTGTGCACTTCTACAGAATGTCTGAATTGTGATTCAAACCAACCCCTTGAATACCATAAATCATAAGAACAACTTTGGTAATTCTTTCTACTAGGTTTTCCAATATGACAAACATGGCTTGTTAACATTTCACTGCCTGTTTCCCAAGTTACTGTACCTCTCAACTGTACAGATTTTTGCAGAATGTCCAGATTTTTGCCTCATATTTTTCATCTGTTCCTCATAAAAATTGTATTTTTTGACAAATCGCTGACATGACTTAAGGATTAAAGTCAATAAATAAATAAATAATGACAATCACTGGAGTTTCAGACTTCATATCCTTCAGAAAATGTATGGTAACACATATCCTGTTATTCTAGCAACTTTCTAAGTTTATAAGAGCAATATTAAAAATGCATCCCTATTTTTGGGCATTTGTCTCCCCATTTTGTCAGGCTTTGTCCAGATTTCTTGAAGTAAGAGTTTAAAAGGTATTTGTAATATAAGAGTACAGCAGCAATTTTACCTATAAGCTGTGCAGAGGCTAGAACTCGACTGTAAAGTCTTCTCTTGTACTGATTCAAATTTGCTTTATGATTCAAAGCTTTTCTTAAATATGTGGTGTTGTCAAGTGCAACCAGTAGCCATTTTTTTGCATATAATTAACCAGGACTGTGTGCAACATTCAGCTGTCCATCCATGGCACATTGATAATATTGCACTTTGTGTGTGTCCCCCTGCAATGCTGATGATATTCTGGTTATATTTTACCAACCTCAGGGAAACTAACATCTCTGTCTTTAGTTCCATGGAGCTGCAGCAGCATTACAACATGAGGCAGTGACCACCTAAGCACGTTTTACAGTCCATGCATTGTTAGTGGATATTAATCCACTTTGGCATTCAGAGAAATCTTTGTTTGCCTTCAACATTGTTACCCATATTTTCACCAAGTATTGCCTTTTGTACACTTAGAATTAGATGTTTAAATGCCTTAAATAAATAAATAAAATTTTAAAAAATGTTTTTGACTCATTGCTAATGTTTTGTCGTGTCTAACTCTACACTTTCACTGTAGGTTTATATATGTTGTTAAATGTTAACGTGGTTGCAGAGTTTGTGTGAGCAGAAAAAACATACATTAACAGTGTGCTGTCCTATAATTCAAAAAAAGTTTACGGATTATCTGTATCCCTAAACTGTACAGGAATTTGAGTCACAGCTGTAAACTGAATTAAATTGTAGAACCAGATTTGTTGTATGAAAATTAATGTTTTATGAGCAGTATCTATATACAGATATTGTGTCAGATGGTGGTCGCTGTTGTGGTACGTAAGTCATTCTCCGGCAAAACCTTAGGTTGTGTTTTGGCAGGAAGGGTTGCGACATATAGCAGTATATGCTGACATCTACATTAATGAAGGAGATTCTCTGACATGTACAGATACAGTCTGTCTGCCTCTTTAAAAACATCTTGTGTATAACTCATTTGGATCAGCTGGTGTTCGCTGCTAATGTTGCAGAGGTGAATGGGGAAGATGGCAGGAAATCAAAGCAATCAGACAGAAAGAACCCCAATGACCATAGAAGCTCCTATACACATAAATGCTTTGGATAGGACTGATATTTTGTATACTCTGAAACTCTTCTGCACTTGTAGACCAACGACACTTAGAGCAAATGTGAACCACAAACCTAAAACACTTTACTGACAAATGCTTCCTTCTAGCAATGGGAAGTTTTTTGGCTCTGTTATCAGATACTGGTGTACAGTTTTAAATGCATTTTTCAATATTTGGCACCTGAAAGATGATGTAACAGAATTTAGATTGATAGTCCAGAGTACATAAGGCAGAACTTCTGGCTTGACTTTTGGACACTACAGACAACTTGAGTGAAACCTTTGTGCATATGCATGAAGTTAAAACAAGTCAGTTGTCTGTTTCCTCTGACTATGTTCAGTAGTATTCTAGAAAGATACATTGAGCAGTCCATGGAGGAGGCTAGGAGGCTATAACCTTTGAAAAGCTTTTTTAATGCAGGTGGTACCAGTAAGAAGAAGCTTACAGGCTTTACAGTTACACAGAAAGCCTTCTGGTTTGCAGTTTGCTACTGTGGGACTGCCCACACTTAACATCTGCATATACATGAATAGTGTGTCCCAACTTGTGTGCCTCAATCGTTTACTGTTGACTTGCTCACCTAAACTTTCTTCCAGATATCCCTGCTATATTCAATGGCCATGTGCAGCCTGTGCTTTCCATCATTTTTCTATTTCATTTTAGATGCAGGCTATAATTCAGATGTATTTTTTATTACCTACATGTTTATGGTACACTTAGGTATAGACTGTATGTCTAAACCAGACAGATTCATGAGTTCATGAGCTTCCAGTAATGTTTTTGTGTCAGGCATGTCCTTATACAATTTTAGTAATAGCCTACAGTGTGCGGTAAGGCAATACACAATGTATGACATATTGATCTGTAGTATATTATTATACAGTATGGGGCAGCAGACTTAGAGCACTGCAAACTATGAGTTATACTATTGTCTGATCTGACAAAAACAAAACTACAACACAGCTTACACCATAGAATGTTATGAATTACACCATCGTACACAGGTGAGTTCAGAATTGCAAACCATGTGGTACATAGTGTATACAAAGTGGCACATTATGAGGCACAGCAGCACACAGTATGAGTTGTAATAGTGTAAAACACAAGTTAGTTCATTATTCATTGCAAACTATATTGTCAAGAGGAATTACATAAACCATTATACAGCATGGATTCTCTACATGCTGATGTGCAGGCACAGGTTTAACAGTGGGATTACATACACCATCATGTAGTGTGCATTCTTTGCATACTGATGTGCAAGAGCTCGGGTTTAACAGAAGGATAAATATAGCATTATACAGTGTGCATTCTTTGCATGTGCGTGCAGCCTCAGGTCTAACAGAGGGATTACATACACCATCATGTAGTGTGCATTCTTTCCATGCTGATGTGCAAGCTTGGGTTTAAGAGAAGGTTTACATATACCATTATACATTGTGCATTCTTTGTATATGTGTGTGTGCAGCCTCAGGTCTAACAGAGGGATTACAAATACCATTATACAGTGTGCATTCTTTTCATGTTGATGTGTAAGCTCAGGTTTAAAAGAAGGATTACATATACCATTATACAGTGTGCATTCTTTGTGTGTGTGTGTGTGTGTGTGTGTGTGTGTGTGTGTGTGTGTGTGTGTGTGTGTGTGTGTGTGTGTGCAGCCTCAGGTCTAATAGAAGGAATACATACACCATCATGTGTGCATTCTTTGCATGCTGATGTGCAGGCTCAGGCCTAACAGAGGGGATTACATTTATCATTATACAGTGTGCATTCTTTGTATGCCGATGTATAGGCTCAAGGCTAACATACTGATTACATATACCATTATACACTGTTCATTCTTTATATAATGATGGACAGGCTCAGGGCTAACAGAGGGATTGCATATACCATTATACAGTATGCATTCTGTGCATGTGTGTGTGCAGGCTCAGTTTTAAAAGTGGAATTACATATATCATTATACAGTTTGCAAGAGGATTACATATAGCATTATGCAGTGTGCATTCTTTGAATGTGTGTGTGCATGCACAGGTTTAACAGTGGGATTACATACACCATCATGTAGTGTGCATTCTCTGCATGCTGATGTGTAGATTCATGTATAACAGAGGGATTAAGTATACCATTATACAGTGTGCATTCTCTGTATGCTGATGTACAAGCTCGGGTTTAACAGAAGGATTACATATACCATTACACAGTGTGCATTCTTTGTATGCGGATGTATAGGTCAGGGCTAACAGAGGGATTGCATATACCATTACACAGTGTGCATTCTTTGTATGTGTGTGTGCAGCCTCAGATGTAACAGAGGGATTACATACATCATCATGTAGTGTGCATTCTTTGCATACTGATGTGCAATCTCATGTTTAACAGAAGGATTACATATACCATTACACGGTGTGCATTCTTTGCATGTGTGTGTGCAGCTCAGTTTTAACAGTGGGATTACATATATCATTATATAGTGTGCAAGAGGGATTACATATACCATTATACAGTGTGCATTCTTTGCATTCTGGTGTGCAGGCTCATGTTTAACACATGGATTACATATACCATGGTACAATGTGCATTCTTTTCATGCTGATGTGCAAGCTCGGGTTTAACAGAAGGATTACATATACCATTATACAGTGTGCATTCTTTGCATTCTGGTGTGCAGGCTCATGTTTAACACATGGATTACATATACCATGATACAATGTGCATTCTTTTCATGCTGATGTGCAAGCTCGGGTTTAACAGAAGGATTACATATACTATTATACAGTGTGCATTCTTTGTATGCTGATGTGCAGGCTCAGGGCTAACAGAGGGGTAACATATACCCTTATACATTGTACATTCTTTGTATGCTGATGTGAAGGCTTACGGCTTTCAGAGGGATTACATATACCATTATACAGTGTGCATTATTTGTATGCTGATTTGCAGGCTCAAGCTAACAGAGGGATTACATATAGCATTATACAGTGTGCCTTCTTTGCATGCTGATGTGTAGGCTTACAGCTAACAGAGGGATTACATATACCATTATACAGTGTGCATTCTTTGTGTGTGTGTGTGTGTGTGTGTGTGTGTGTGTGTGTGTGTGTGTGTGTGTGTGTGTGTGTGTATGCAGGCTCAGTTTTAACAGTAGGATTCCATGTTGCATTATACAGTGTGCAAGAGGGATTACATATACCATTATACAGTGTGCATTCTTTGTATGCTGATTTGCAGGCTCAAGGTTAACAGAGGGATTAGATATAGCATTATACAGTGTGCATTCTTTGCATGCTGATGTGTAGATTCATCTAACAAAGGGATTACATATAGCATTATACAGTGTGCGTTCTTTGCAAGCTGATGTGTAGGCTCATGTCTAACAGAGGGATTACATATAGCATTATACAGTGTGTATTCTTTGCATGCTGGTGTGTAGGCTCATGTATAACAGAGTGATTAAGTATACCATTACATAGTGTGCATTCTTTGTATGCTGATTTGCAGGCTCAAGTTTAACAGAGGGATTAGATATAGCATTATACAGTGTGCATTCTTTGCATGCTGATGTGTAGGCTCATGTCTAACTGAGGGATTACATATAGCATTATACAGTGTGCATTCTTTGCATGCTGATATGTAGGCTCATGTCTAACAGAGGGATTACATATAGCATTATACAGTGTGCATTCTTTGCATGCTGATGTGTAGGCTCATGTCTAACAGAGGGACTACATATAGCATTATACAGTGTGCATTCCTTGCATGCTGATGTGTAGGTTCATCTAACAAAGGGATTACATATAGCATTATACAGTGTGCGTTCTTTGCATGCTGATGTGTAGGCTCATGTCTAACAGAGGGATTACATATAGCATTATACAGTGTGTGTTCTTTGCATGCTGATGTGTAGGCTCATGTCTAACAGAGGGATTACATATAGCATTATACAGTGTGCATTCTTTGCATGCTGATGTGTAGGCTCATGTATAACAGAGGGATTAAGTATAGCATTACACAGTGTGCATTCTTTGTATGCTGATGTATAGGCTCAAGGCTAACAGATGGATTACATATACCATTATACGGTGTGCATTCTTTATATAATGATGTGCAGGATCAGGGCTAACAGATTATATATACCATTATACAGTGTGCATTTTTTGCATGTATGTGTGCAGGCTCAGGACTAACAGAGGGACTACATATATCAGTATATGGTGTGCAAGAAGGATTACATATACCATCTTACAGTGTGCATTCTTTGCCTTCGTGTGTACAGGCACATGTTTAACACATGGATTACATATACCATGGTACAATGTGTATTCTTTACATGCTAATGTGCAAGTTCGGGTTTACTAGAAGGGTTACATATACCATTATACAGTGTGCATTCTTTGTATGCTGATGTGCAGGCTCAGTGCTAACAGAGGGGTTACATATTTATTTATTTATTTATTTCAGTTTGATTACCGGGGAAGTCCACTGGGCCAAGAAGTACCCATTTCCAGTGGAGGCCCGGGGAGAAAAGCTCCAAAGACAGTACAATCAAGGTTACATACAGTAATGGATGATAATACAATGTCACAAACAGTTAAGAATATGTGAGATGCAGTAGTAGGCAATAAAGAAAGGATTACATAAAATACAATCATGAAAAGTACAATATCCAAGATGCAGAGTCTACAAAGAAAGGAAAAAAAAAAGTTAAAATGTTTTTGTTTTTTTTTTGTTACATATGTACAGTATTTACATACTTGCAGTCAACTGAAAGTCAGCTATAACCATATAGGGGGAACATAGAATGAAATTAAGAGAGTATATCATAGATTGGTGCTAGAGAATAGAAGTCAAGGTGGGGAAAGTTTCTAGAATTTATATTGGGTGAAAGCAAGAACATTTCCATTTGGAGGATAAGTGTAAGAAAAGATGGGTCTTGAAAGAGTCAGAGTTAGGGATGGTCCTAAGAGAAGGTGGGAGGGAGTTCCATTTTCTACCAAGAGAGAAGGAGAGTAGGAGCTGGCCAGCAGGATGCTTAGGTTTGTGAATGGAGATTAGGTTTTGGTGTTCAGATCTCAGAGATCGGTTAGGGATGTAAGGGGGAAGGATGTTAGATAAGGCAGGACATTTTTCTGGATAAAATATTAATTTGTGAGCAGTAGTTAGTTGGAGATAGTCAAGGTAGTTAGGGAGTTCTAACCAGTTTAGAGATTGTAGGGCATGGCAGTGGTGAGTACAGGTTTTGGATTTGGTGGCAAATTTAGAGATCTTATTATAGCAAGCTTCGAGTTTTGAGGTGTTGGAAGCAGAAAGATTAGTTAGAAGTGGGGCACCATAAAGGAGAGAGGGGAGGAGGTAGGTGATGGCTAAGGTATGCCTAGAGGAGTTAGAAAGAAATTGATTATTCCTGTAGAGCATACCTAATTTTTGGTGGGTTTTCTTTATGTTTTGTTGAATGTGTAGATCAAATTTGAGCTGTTCATCAATGGTGATGCCAAGGAGTTTTGCGGAAGGGACCACTTCTATAGGAGTGTTGGTTAGGCTTAGGACACTGAACGAGTTTTTGTTAAAGGAAGACGCCTTGGTAGGAAGGAAAATTAGTATTTTAGATTTATTGGAGTTAAGGGAGAGATGGTTTTGGTGCATCCACTTTTCAGTAGTGGAGAAAGCTTTTTGAGTTTTGGACAGAAGTTCAGAAGGGTTGGAGGCAGAACAAACTAGGGTGGAGTCATCAGCGTATTGGATGACTGTAGTGTCAGAGAGGACAGTGTGAAGGTTATTTATAAAGATGATGAAAAGCAGGGGGCCAAGGATGGACCCCTGAGGAACACCGGTAGGTGTGGGTAAGAAGGAAGAGGTGGAGGCTTTCCATCTGACAGCCTGAGATCTGTCTGAAAGGTAACTGGAGAACCAGGATAGAGTGTTGGGGGAGAGATTAAGGTTGGAGAGATGGAAGAGAAGATGTTTATGGGAGATGGTGTCAAAGGCTTTAGAAAGATCTAGCAGAATAGTTGATACAAGAAGTCCGGTATCTCGGGCTTGATTGACAGTTTCTAGGAAGGATAGTAGGGCAGTTATGGTGCTGTGGCCGGGACGGAAACCATGTTGGGTGGGTGTGAGTAGCTGATTCTGAGTTAAGTAGGGTAAAAGTTGGTGGTGGATGCATTGTTCTAGGATTTTAGATAGTGGGGAGAGTAGGGCAATGGGGTGGAAGTTAGAAATGGAGGTGTTTTTGCCTCCTTTGTGAAGAGGAAGAATGTAGGCAAAATGCCAAAGTTTGGGTACGTAAGACTCTTTTAAGGATCGGTTGATCAGGATACTAATCGGGAGAGCAATACCTTCAGCAGCATATTTGAGGAAAGAGGGGGGAATGTTGTCAGGTAATGAAGCTCGTACATGACGAGTGAAAGCGCTTAACTCTTTGTTTTGTTATACAAAATAAAACTTTTTATTGGATTTATTCGATCTATGCAGCTGGCTTCCTGTGTTAACATTTAGGCGAAGTGGATATTCAGTGGTTTGCTATTAGTGTGTTGGACTTTCGTATTTCTTTAGCAAAACGCTTGTTTCAGTAGTTTCAGGGGCATTAGAGCATAGCTTTAGTTTAGATAAGAGTTTTTTTATATACATTGTGGAAACTGGTTTGAGCAGGAACATGGAGGGATGGCTATTAGGGATGTTGGAGGTGGAGTTGAGGAAGTTGGGAGGATTTTTGTCTGGAAAAGTTTTGGTTAGCTTAGCTATAGAGTCTGTAAAGAAGGTATTAAAGTGAGTGCTCAGTTCCTTGTCAGTTAAATTTGGATCAGGGCAGGGGTTATTTCTTGACCCCAGATGGGGAAGAGAGTTAACAGATTTCCAGAATTGTTTTGGGTTCTTAGTATGGTTGGATTGAAGTTTATTGTAGTAGATTTTTTTGTCTGAGGTGATTAACTTTTTTACTTGGTTTCGGAGTTGGGTGTATTGGAGCCAGGCAGTAGGCAGTTTAGTTTTTTGCTAAAGTTTCCAGGATTTGTCTCTGAGATGCATGGAATTTTTAGTGTCTTTGGTAAGCCAAGGAGCAGAATTGGCTTTGATTCGCTTGTTTCTTAGGGGGGCTTGGGACTTGAGTGTGTTTAGGAAGATAGAGTTAAAGTGCTCAACAGCGTTGTCAAGGAGGAGAGAGTTTAGGATTTGCCAGGTGATTTGCTTAAAAATGTTAGAGAAACTTGTGGGGTCGAAGTTGCTAAGGTTACGGGTTTGAATGTAATGATGTTGGTATTGGGAGGAGTTAGAAGAGCGATGGATGTATGCAGGGAGATGGTCGCTGAAGGTGTTAGGGGAAGTACCAGAGAGAGAGATTTTGTTTGGATTGGAGACTAAGATCCAATCTAAGATGGACCCTGGGGGGGTGGATTTTGTTAGGATGGGTGGTAGAATGTATTACTTGGGTGAAGTTGTAGAGGTTAATAGCTAGGGAGGGGATGGGTGTGTTGATTTTATTCCAGTTGATGTTAACATTGCCAAGAATGAAGGTTTCATACTTTATTCCAGATGAGGCCCAGTGAAGAATATTTTCTAGGGTTGAGATATTGTTGCCTGGAGATATATATAAGGAAATAATGCAGATATTTTTATGTTTATTAAGTCGAAGTAGTCCTGATGTTATTTCAGTGTTTTAATAATGTGGGGTTGGGATTTGCAGGGGGATTAGGGTTAGAAGGTTAGAGTAGATAAGGGCAGAGCCTCCACCTTTTTTGTTTAACCGGTCGCTCCTGAGGATGTGGAAACCTGGTGGAAGGATTTCAGAATCAGAGATATGTGGTTTTAGCCAAGTTTCAGAGATGGCTAAGATATCAGGTTGGTTAAGGTTGATCCAAGCATGAACATGGTGGATTTTGTTGTTGAGGCTCTGGGCGTTGATAGTGAAGATTTTATGGGTGTTATGAGAGAAAGATGAAGAAGAAGGAGAAGTGGGTAGAAGTTTGGTTAAAGTAGGGGATGAAGAGGAAGAAGAGATTGAGTTGCTAGGAGTGAGGCAAGGGCCAGGGTTAGGATGTATGTCTCCAGATAAGGCTAGGATATTACAAGAGATAAGTTTTAGCCTTTTGAGTTTGGATTGAAGGAAGATGTTTGGGGAGAGTGGAGGTGTAAGAGAGGATCTTTTAGAAGAGGTAGAGAATAGTTTGAGCTGGAAAAGGTGTAGAAGGTTTGGAGGGGTAAGGGAGGGGAAAATGGAGTGAAAATGTGAGAGTAGAAGAGGTTGTGGGTGAGTAAGTGGGGTAGTTTGAAAAGGCGGTATATAAGTGGGGGTTTTAGAGGAGTATGAAGTAGCATGATAGATAGGAATTAGTAAGATAAGTAGGGAGCAAGGGAGTATGTAGGAAAAGAGGATTGGGGAGGGCATATTTGGAATGGGTGAGAAGAAGGAAGTGAGAAAAATAGGAAATGAGTTTGCAAGCTTAGAGAAGGAGAGGAGGAAGTGAGTGGTAGGGGGGAGTAGAAAGTGGATAGGAGAGGGGAAGATTAAGTGAGATGAGAAGGGGAGGAGTAAGAGAAAAGGGAAGAGTAGGAGTGGGAGGAGAAAATTATAGAGTGGTTGGGATTGGCTACCAGATGAAGGAAAAGAGGAGATAATAGAAGATTGTGAGTGGTGAAAAAGAATGGTGGGAGGAGTTAGTGAGGGATAAATGTAGATGTGCTAGGGGCGGGTGGAATTTGGGGGCAGGGTAGGGGAGCGGAGTGAGCCTGCAGGGCGAACAAGACATATACCCTTATACAGTGTGCATTCCTTGTATGCTGATGTATAGGCTCAGGACTAACAGAGGGGTTACGTATACCATTTTGCATGTGTGTGTCTGCAGGCTCAGTTTTAACAGTGGTATTCCATGTGTCATTATACAGTGTGCAAGATCCATTACATATACCATTATACAGTGTGCATTTTTTGTATGCTGATATGCAGGCTCAAGGCTAACAGAAACATATAGCATTATACAGTGTGCATTCTTTGTATGCTGATGTGTAGGTTCATGTCTAACAGAGGGATTACATATAGCATTATACAGTGTGCATTCTTTGCATGCTGTGCATGCTGATGTGTAGGCTTGTGTCTAATAGAAGGATTACATATAGCATTATACAGTGTGCATTTTTTGCATGCTGATGTACAAGGTCAGATATAACAGATGGATTGCATATACCATTATACAGTGTGCATTCTTTGCATGCTGAAGTGTAGGTCCATGTCTAACAGAGGGATTACATATAGCATTATACAGTGTGTGTTCTTTGCATGCTGATGTGTAGACTCATGTCTAACAGAGGGATTACATATAGCATTATACAGTATGCATTCTTTGCATGCTGATGTGTAGTTTCTTGACTAACAGAGGGATTGCATATAGCATTATACAGTGTGCGTTCTTTGCATGCTGATGTGTAGGCTAATGTCTAACAGAGGGATTACATATAGCATTATACCGTGTGCATTCTTTGCATGCTCATGTGTAGGCTCATGTCTAACAGAGGGATTACATATAGCATTATACAGTGTGCATTCTTTGCATGCTGATGTGTAGGTTCATGTCTAACAGAGGGATTACATATAAAATTATATAGTGTGCGTTCTTTGCATGCTGTTGTGTAGGCTCATGCCTAACAGAGGGATTACATATAGCATTATACAGTGTGCATTTTTTGCATGCTAATGTACAAGGTCAGATATAACAGAGGGATTGCATATACCATTATACTGCGTGCATTCTTTGCAAGCTGATGTGTAGGATCATGTCTAACATAGGGATTACATATAGCATTATACAGTGTGCATTCTTTGCATGCTGATGTGTAGGTTCATGTCTAACATAGGGATTACATATAGCATTATACAGTGTGTGTTCTTTGCATGCTGATGTGTAGTCTCATTTCTAACAGAGAGATTATATATAGCATTATACAGTGTGCATTCTTTGCTTGCTGATGTGTAGGTTCAAGTCTAACAGAGGGATTACATATAGCATTATACAGTGTGCATTCTTTACATGCTGATGTGTAGGCTCATGTCTAGCAGAGGGATTACATATAGAGTTATATAGTGTGCAGTCTTTGCATGCTGATGCGTAGGTTCATGTCTAACAGAGGGATTAAGTATAGCATTATACAGTGTGCATTCTTTGCATGTGTGTGTGCAGCCTCAGGTCTAACAGAGAGATTACATACACCATCATGTAGTGTGCATTCTTTCCATGCTGATGTGCAAGCTCAGGTTTAAGAGAAAGATTACATATACCATTATACATTGTGCATTCTTTGTATGTGTGTGTGCAGTCTCAGGTCTAACAGAGGGATTACATATACCATTATACAGTGTGCATTCTTCGTATGTGTGTGTGTGTGTAGCCTCAGATCTAATAGAAATAATACATACAACATCATGTGTGCATTCTATGCATGCTGATGTGCAAGCTCGGATTTAACAGAAGGATTACATATACCATTATACAGTGTGCATTCTTTGCATGCTGATATGCAGGCTCAAAGCTAACAGAGGGATTACATATACCGTTATACAGTGTGCATTCTTTGTATGCTGATGTGCAGGTTCAAGGCTAACAGAGACATATAGCATTATACAGTGTGCAGTCTTTGCATGCTGAAGTGTAGGTTCATATCTAACAGAGGGATTACATATATTATTATACAGTGTGCGTTCTTTGCATGCTGATGTGTAGACTCATGTCTAACAGAGGGATTACATATAGCATTATACAGGGTGCATTCTTTGCATGCTGGTGTGTAGGCTCATGTCTAACAGAGGGATTACATATAGCATTATACAGTGTGCATTCTTTGCATGCTGATGTGTAGGTTCATGTCTAACAGAGGGATTACATATAACATTGTACAGTGTGCATTCTGTGCATGCTGATGTGTAGGCTCATGTCTAACAGACGGATTACATATAGCATTATACAGTGTGCATTTTTTGCATGCTGATGTACAAGGTCAGATATAACAGAGGGATTGCATATACCATTATACAGTGTGCATTGTTTGCATGCTGATGTGTAGGATCATGTCTAACATAGAGATTACATATAGCATTATACAGTGTGCGTTCTTTGCATGCTGATGTGTAGTCTCATGTCTAACAGAGATATTATATGTAGCATTATACAGTGTGCATTCTTTGCATGCTGATGTGTAGGTTCATGTTTAACAGAGGGATTACATATAGCATTATACAGTGTGCATTCTTTGCGTGCTGATGTGTAGGCGCATGTCTAACAGAGGGATTACATATAGAGTTATACAGTGTGCATTCATTGCATGCTGATGCGTAGGTTCATGTCTAACAGAGGGATTACGTATAGCATTATACAGTGTGCATTCTTTGCATGTGTGTGTGAAGCCACAGGTCTAACAGAGGGATTACATGCACCATCATGTAGTGTGCATTCTTTCCATGCTGATGTGCAAGCTCAGGTTTAAGAGAAAGATTACGTATACCATTATACATTGTGCATTCTTTGTATGTATGTGTGCAGCCTCAGGTCTAACAGAGGGATTACATATACCATTATACAGTGTGCATTCTTTGTATGTGTGTGTGTGTGCAGCCTCAGGTCTAATAGAAAGAATACATACACCATCATGTGTGCATTCTTTGCATGCTGATGTGCAAGCTCGGGTTTAACAGAAGGATTACATATACCATTATACAGTGTGCATTCTTTGCATGCTGATATGCAGGCTCAGGCCTAACAGAGGGGATTACAAATACCATGGTACAGTGTGCATTCTTTGCATGTGTGTGTGTGTGTGTGTGTGTGTGTGTGTGTGTGTGTGTGTGTGTGTGTGTGTGTGTGTGTTTGTGTGTGTGTGTGTGTGTGCAGCCTCAAGTCTAACAGAGGGATTACATTTATCATTATACAGTGTGCATTCTTTGTATGCCGATGGATACGCTCAGGGCTAACAGAGGGATTACATATACCATTATACAGTATGCATTCTTTGCATGTGTGTGTGCAGGCCCAGTTATAACAGTGGAATTGCATATATCATTATACAGTTTGCAAGAGGATTACATATAGCATTATGCAGTGTGCATTTTTGCATGTGTGTGTGCATGCACACGTTTAACAGTGGGATTACATACACCATCATCTAGTGTGCATTCTTTGCATGCTGATGTGCAAGCTTGGGTTTAACAAAAGGATTATATATACCATTATACAGTGTGCATTCTTTGCATGTGTGTGTGCAGCCTCAGTTGTAACAGAGGGATTGCATACACCATCATGTAGTGTGCATTCTCTGCATGCTGAAGTGTAGAATCATGTATAACAGCGGGATTAAGTATACCATTATACAGCATGCATTCTTTGTATGCTGTTGTGCAAACTCGGGTTTAACAGAAGGATTACATATACCATTATACAGTGTGCATTCTTTGTATGCTGATGTATAGGTCAGGGCTAACAGAGGGATTGCATATACCATTACACAGTGTGCATTCTTTGTATGTGTGTGTGCAGCCTCAGATGTAACAGAGGGATTACATACACCATCATGTAGTGTGCATTCTTTGCATGCTGATGTGCAAGCTCGGGTTTAACAGAAAGATTACATATACCATTATACAGTGTGCATTCTTTGCATGTGTATGTGTGAAGCTCAGTTTTAACAGTGGGATTACATATATCATTGTTCAGTGTGCAAGAGGGATTACATATGCCATTATACAGTGAGCATTATTTGTATGCTGATGTGCAGGCTCAAGGCTAACAGAGGGATTACATAAAGCATTATACAGTGTGCAAAATGGATTACATATATCATTATACAGTATTCATTCTTTGTATTCCGGTGTGCAGGCTCATGTTTAACACATGGATTACATATACCATGGTACAATGTGTATTCTTTGCATGCTGATGTGCAAGCTCGGGTTTAACAGAAGGATTACATATACCATTATACAGTGTACATTCTATGTATGCTGATGTGCAGGCTTAGAGCTAACAGAGATATTATATATACCCTTATATATTGTGCATTCTTTGCGTGTGTGTGTGTGTGTGTGTGTGTGTGTGTGTGTGTGTGTGTGTGTGTGTGTGTGTGTAGGCTCAGTTTTAACAGTGGGATTCCATGTATCATTATACAGTGGCAAGAGCGATTACATATACCATTATACAGTGTGCATTCTTTGTATGCTGATGTGCAGGCTCAAGGCTAACAGAGGGATTACATATACCATTATACAGTGTGTATTCTTTGTATGGTGATTTGCAGGCTCAAGGCTAACACAGGGATTACATATAGCATTATACAGTGTGCATTCTTTGCATGCTGATATGTAGGCTCATGTCTAACAGAGGGATTACATATAGCATTTTACAGTGTGTATTCATTGCATGCTGATATGTAAGCTCCTGTCTAACAGACAGATTACATATAGCATTATACAGTCTGCATTCTTTGTGTGCTGATGTACATGGTCAGATATAACAGAGGGATTGCATATACCATTATACAGTGTACATTATTTGCATGCTGATGTGTAGGTTCTTGTCTAACAGAGGGATTACATATAGCATTATACAGTGTGCTTTCTTTGCATGCTGATGTGTAGGCTCATGTCTAACAGAGAGATTACATATAGCATTATACGGTGTGCATTCTTTGCATGCTGATGTGTAGGTTCATGTCTAACAGAGGGAATACATATAGCATTATACAGTGTGCGTTCTTTGCTTGCTGATGTGTAGGCTTATGTCTAACAGAGGGATTACATATAGAATTATACAGTGTGCATTCTTTGCATGCTGATGTGTAGGCTCATGTATAACAGAGGGATTAAGTATAGCATTATACAGTGTGCATTCTTTGTATGCTGATGTATAGGCTCAAGGCTAACAGATGGATTACATATACCTTTATACGGTGTGCATTCTTTATATAATGATGTGCAGGATCAGGGCTAACAGATTATATATACCATTATGCAGTGTGCATTCTTTGCATGTATGTGTGCAGGCTCAGAACTAACAGAGGGACTACGCATATCATTATATGGTGTGCGAGAAGGATTACATATACCATTTTACAGTGTGCATTCTTTGCCTTCGGTTGTACAGGCACATGTTTAACTCATGGATTACATATACCATGGTACAATGTGCATTCTTTGCATGCTAATGTGCAAGCTCGGGTTTACCAGAAGGATTAAATATACAGTTATACAGTGTGCATTCTTTGTATGCTGATGTATAGGCTGAAGGCTAACAGAGGGGTTACGTATACCATTATACAGTGTGCATTCTTTGTATGTGTGTGTGTGTGTGTGTGTGTGTGTGTGTGTGTGTGTGTGTGTGTGTGTGTGTGTGCAGGCTCAGTTTTAACAGTGGGATTCCATGTGTCATTATGCAGTGTGCAAGAGGGATTACATATACCATTTTACAGTGTGCAGTCATTGTATGCTGATGTGCAGGCTCAAGGCTAACAGAGGGATTACATATACCATTATGCAGTGTGCATTCTTTGTATGCTAACATGCAGGCTCAAGGCTAACAGAGGGATTACATATATCATTATACAGTGTGCATTCTTTGCATTCTGATGTGTAGGCTCATATCTAACAGAGGAATTACATACAGCATTGTACAGTGTGCATTCTTTGCATGCTGATGTGTAGACTCATGTCTAACAGAGGGTTTACATATAGCATTATACAGTGTGCATTCTTTGCATGCTGATGTACAAGGTCAGATATAACAAATGGATTACATATACCATTATACAGTGTGCAGTCTTTGCATGCTGATGCGTAGGTTCATGTCCAACAGAGGGATTGCATATAGCATTATACAGTGTGCATTCTTTGCATGTGTGTGTGTGTGTGCAGCCTCAGGTCTAATGGTGGGATTATATACGCCATCATGTAGTGTGCATTCTTTCCATGCTGATGTGCAAGCTCGGGTTTAAGAGAAGGATTACATATACCATTATACATTTTGCATTCTTTGTATGTGTGTGTGCAGCCTCAGGTCTAACAGAGGGATTACATATACAATTATACAGTGTGCATTCTTTGGATGCTGATTTGTAAGCTCAGGTTTAACAGAAGGATTACATATACCATTATACAGTGTGCATTCTTTGTATGTGTGTGTGCAGCCTCAGGTCTAATAGAGGGAATACATACATCTTCATGTCTGCATTCTTTGCATGCTGATGTGTAAGCTCGGGTTTAACAGAAGGATTACATATACCATTATACAGTGTGCATTCTTTGGATGTTGATATGCAGGCTCAGGCCTAACAGAGGGGATTACGTATACCATTGTACAATGTGCATTCTTTGCATGTGTATGTGTGTGTGCAGCCTCGAGTCTAACAGAGGGATTACATTTATCATTATATAGTGTGCATTCTTTGTATGCCGGTGGATAGACTCAAGGCTAACATAGTGATTACATATACCATTATACGCTGTACATTCTTTATATAATGATGTGCAGGCTCAGGGCTAACAGAGGGATTACATATACCATTATACAGTATGCATTCTTTGCATGTGTGTGTGTGCAGGCTCAGTTTTAACAGTGGAATTATATCATTATACAGTGTGCAAGA